>NW_006791339.1:114779-128671 GCF_000442215.2 Lipotes vexillifer | reverse complement strand
CCCGGGCCCAGCCGCTCTGCGGCATGTGGGATCTTCCCGGACCGGGGCACGAACCCGTGTCCCCTGCATTGGCAGGTGGACTCCCAACCACTGCGCCACCAGGGAAGCCCCATAGTCATTTTTATACCTAAATATTATACTTCAAGTGAACAAATAATATATCCAATAAATGCTTATTGAGCTTCTGTATTCAGTCTCTGATTTTTCTTTTTAAGACACATTCCAGTAGTATTGGGGGGAGACTGGGTATACTGGGATGGGAAAGAGACCAATGGAGGAAACCAGACAGGAGTGAATTTTAGGGGTGGTAAAGCTAGCATTCCCAGAGATGGAATCAATATTGTGATGACTGATCTAGTGCAGTGGTTGGATGCACAGAAATTATACACACACATGTTACTGTGGAATTGAATTTCAGGATGGAGAGAGAAATTTTTCTTGTGTGTGCATAACTTTCAGAAAAAAATGTAAGAGCAACTAATTCATTCTGGGAATGGGAGCAGTTCTTGAAACATATGGATGTGTATACATGTACATTTTATCACGTAAGGTATAATTTAACTCTCAGAACATGAATCTCATCCCGAGATTCCTGGCAGACGGTTGTGGATCCTATTTGAACTCTCCTGTTTGATAGCCCATTAGCTTTAAAGACCATTTCCTCCTTGGGGGAGTTTCTTCTGTCCTTCAAAAGAACCCTCATTTTCTTTTTCCCCCCTCCAAGCCCATATTTCTTGTGTCCTGGCGCTTTGCGTCTGCAGCACGCACAGTCAGCGAGTGCCTTCCAGGAGGACCTGGAGACAGGAGCCACTTCCTTAGACTGTCTGTCTCCTCAGCTTTATGTTGAGCTGTACTATAGTTCTTTTCCCTGACACCCTCAGTGTCTGTCTCTGTCTGTCTGCCTCTCTTCTCTCTCACACACGCGCACGCACGCGCATGCACACACAAAGAGCCCAGACTGAGCCCTAAGGGTAAAGCTCGCTCCCGTTTTCACAGAAACAGCACCTGACTGTTGCTTCCTGTATCTCCCTTTTCTTTTAGGGAGAAAGATGTTTACATCGGGTATCTGCCTCTGGCCCATGTTTTAGAATTAAGTGCTGAGCTAGTTTGTCTTTCTCATGGATGCTGCATTGGCTACTCTTCACCACAGACTTTAGCAGATCAGGTAAATTAAATTCTGTTATTTGAGATACTAAAAAAACCATAGTTATCTTTAACACAGTTTTCATTCAGTATGACAGTATATTGTAAGACTGACAGTTAATCATTCTAAAGGAACTTGCCTTTTAAGTGCTCTTTAGAATATAAGTGAACTAAAATGATGAATTTGTAATGTGTTTTTTAAGAGTTTCATTGAATTTTTAAAATAAAGATCACTTTATATAGATAACTTTTTCTCTCTGTAGTCTTCAAAAATAAAAAAAGGAAGCAAAGGAGATACATCCATATTGAAACCAACACTGATGGCAGCTGTCCCGGTAAGAATTGACCATTAATCAATATTGCCTGCTAAAAAAAGCATCTACAGAAAGTAAATCCTAGTGGAAAAGATATTGTTGACAAGGTAGTTTATGTAGGATTTATTCCTTATTCATTATCTGTGTTACATTGAGCTCTACAGTATTTATTTGATCTTGTTTTATCTTTTTTTTTCTTGCTTATCAAACAATCAACTTAGTTTCAGCTTCGATATGATATTATCAGTGCCTTTCCCTAAATAGCTTCTTGCTCAAATCATGTGATATCATGTGATATCTGTTTGCAGTTGGTAGAAACCTGAAGCCCAGCAGGAGGTAGGAGAAAAGGTTTGAGGTCACCTCCTTCTAAGCAAATCATATCTCCCGAGTCCTTGGGGAAAGTCTGGCCTAGACACCAAAAAAAAAGGGACAGAGAAGTTGGTGCCACTTTGAATTACCCTAGCAGCACTGTGCATCTTAATTTAATACCAGGCATAGGGAGGGGCTTGGGAATAAGATCAGTAGAAATGGGATAGAAATGATTTTCTGCTCCCTTAATGTAAATTTTACGAGGCTCTCTGATTTTGTTTGAAAGTGTTGGGAATTATAATTGGATACTGAGTGTTCACATTCAAGCATAACTACTTAGTTATTCCAAAGTCAAATATAAAATGGCCAGTAATTTTGGAGTTTCATTAGGTATGTAGTTTCCTTAGTACTATCTTTCTTTAAAGTTTTGGTTCACATAAATATTAAATATAATTTAAAATTGTAGAGAGAAACTATTTCAAGTCATTAAAGTATATGTCATAGGAATAGGCATAGTAAGCAAAACACAGTGCAGACAAGGCAATTTTTCATGGATGCAGCATTAAAAATCAAACAACCAACCAAAATAACCCCATGGTCTTGTTGTGAGCAAAGAATGTAGTACTTTATATCTTTATAAGATAGAATGGTTTTTAAAATTCTCTTAATTTTATATAGTTGTTCATTTATTTAGTGATTTTAGTTTTTAGTTCAGAATAAGTAAGAGCAAAGCAGTATAAAGAATCAGTAATGGCCTATTACTGCCCTAAGCTTTTTAATATCTCCCTGCCCTCCCTTTTTTTCTTTTTACTACTCATGAGCATCTATTAAAAATTACAGAAATCTCATTTTTAAACAAATTGTGGCTCTATTTTAAAAGTTTATTCTTGACAGAATGTATCTTTTAAAATGCCTCTGTTGATGGAAATAGTAATCTGATGTTAAGATTTTAAATAAGGTAGCTGATAGCATTATTGACTGTATTAACTCATTTTTATACATCTAGGAAATCATGGATCGGATCTACAAAAATGTCATGAATAAAGTGAATGGAATGAGTAATTTTCAACGCACTCTGTTTATTCTGGCCTATAATTACAAAATGGAGCAGATTTCAAAAGGGCATGGTACTCCGCTGTGTGATAGGTAAGTAAAGGCTCTCCCTCTCCTTGATAACTTGATCATTTTATTCACATTAATAGCCCAATTAATTGAGATAGTTATAAGAAAAAATTATCTTAACAAGTCAAAGGGACTCTAAAAAAAAATCCATTTTGCATAAGAATATGAGCAATTAAAAAAGATTGCCAGGTTATTTGAAAAAATTTTTCACTAAAAATTTTACTGTGTTAAATGTGTGCTTATGTCTTCTGTGGACACTTATATGATTTTAATTATGTTGAGAAGTAGTTTCTCTTTGCTTTTATATTTATTTCAATATAAATATAAAATGGCAACCAAATATGATTAAATGTTTTGTGTTTAAAGTGTTAAATGAGTTTTACCACACACCTGTCATCCCCTCCACCCTGCCATGGCACTAATAGAATAAGTAGATTTAACTATAAAATAGTTTAGAAATTAGAAAATAAAAGTATGACATTCACATTATTTTTTATGGGAACGTTAATGTAGTTTTCATATGTGTTTCACATTATTTAAAACTTCATAATTTTTTTCCTGCCTTTTACTCGTATCTCCAGTGAGATACAGAATTGCTTTGTAAAGCCTATTTATATATATATATATATATATATATATATATATATATATATATATACACACACACACACATATATTTTAATGATTGCCTCTTGGTCTTTTTTCAAAGTTATTAAAATACAAAACAATACCCTTCCCCCTTTTTCATCTAGGTGGTAAACAATCTTTTTAATTAGTGTATTTTCAGAAACATATCAATTAGATGTTTGAATTTTTTTCTTTTTTAATTTACCAGATACTTCAACTTGAATTAGTGAAATTTTAAAGAGTTAAATTGCTGTATACAAATACATATACATTTCTAATGAAGTAAGTGAAAGCAAAAAAATAATTTACTTTTCATACTAAATTTTATGAAGATACAATAGGATTATTCAGTATTAATATAATATGTATTATATAATGATATAAAACTAATTGCTCTGGCCATAAGCAAGGGTTTTCCATTACTATGTAAAATTAAACCTGACAATTTTGAATTCAAATATTACTTGAAGTTCTCAAGAGAAAAATCACATGTTCTTGGTTGAATAAACTTGGTTGAATAAACATTTAGATTTAAGTAGTGGGTCAAGAGAGTCTCTTAAATTGGCTTTGTGGCCTTGGATAAGATACTTAATCTCAACATCTCATATAGGTGTACCTCGTTTTACTGCACTTTGCTTTATTGCGTTTCACAGATACTGTGTTTTTACAAGTGGAAGGTTTGTGGCAACGCTGTATTGTCAGTTGGTTAGCATTTGTTAACATAAAGTGTTTTTTAATTAAGGTATGTCCATTGCTTTTTAGACGTAATGCTATTGTACACTTAATAGACTGTATAGTATAGTATAAACATAATTTTTGTATGCAACGGGAGACCAAAAAATTCATGTGACTTGCTTTATTGCAATATTCGCTCTATTGCGGTGCTCTGGAACTGAACTCTAAATATCTTCACGGTGTGCCTGTGTATCAGAATCGGAAGATTAGTCTAAATGATTTGGAAAATCCCATTCAGCTTTAAAATTCTGTGATTATCTGATTGATTTTTCTTTTTTATTTAAGCTTTATTTTCCGGAAAGTTCGAAGCTTGCTAGGTGGAAATATTCGGCTTCTCTTGTGTGGGGGTGCTCCACTTTCTGCAACCACACAGAGATTCATGAACATCTGTTTTTGCTGTCCTGTCGGTCAGGGATATGGACTCACTGAATCTTGTGGGGCTGGAACAATTACAGAAGGTTAGTGTATCTACAAAGTGGTGTGTCCAACAGAGGCTGGGGTGCAACTCCAGGCACTTTTTTTTTTTTTTAAATTTTATTTATTTATTTATTTATTTATTGATTGATTGATTGATTGATTGATTGATTGATTGATTGCTGTGTTGGCTCTTCGTTTCTGTGTTAGGGCTTTCTCTAGCTGCGGCAAGTGGGGGCCACTCTTCATCGCGGTGCGCAGGCCTCTCACTATCGCGGCCTCTCTTGTTGCGGAGCACAGGCTCCAGACGCGCAGGCTCAGTAATTGTGGCTCATGGGGCCAGTTGCTCCGCGGCATGCGGGATCTTCCCAGACCAGGGCTCGAACCCGTGTCCCCTGCATTGGCAGGCAGATTCTCAACCACTGCGCCACCAGGGAAGCCCCCAGGCACTTTTTAGTATGGGTTGTTTTTTGCAGATATATAGAAGAACAGTTAAAATATTTGTGTAAATCCCAAGTAGTGTGATTTATTGATATGTTTTTAGAATGTATTAGGTGTATCTAATTGTCAATAACTCATTGAGAGGAGTTTTTGAATTAAGACTATGATATGTAGTATTAAAAACTACTTAGCTGGGCTTCCCTGGTGGCGCAGTGGTTGAGAGTCCACCTGCCGATGCAGGGGACACGGGTTCGTGCCCCGGTCCGGGAAGATACCACGTGCCGCAGAGCGGCTAGGCCCGTGAGCCATGGCCGCTGAGCCTGCCCCTCCAGAACCTGTGCTCTGCAATGGGAGAGGCCACAACAATGAGAGGCTGGCGTACCGCAAAAAAAAAAAAAAAAAAAAAAAAACTTTCTAGAAAAGAAGTTTTTGTCACAAGCATTGGCTGTATTGTGTACATTTATCATCTTATATCAGTTTTTAAATTTCTTTTTATGTAGAAAAATTAATGTATATTTTCTAGTTGTTTAGGTATGTTTATTAAGGCTCAGATTCAGAAATGTTTATTGGGGTGGGTGGTCTGTGTTAAGTGCAATGAGAAACTAGATTCCTGTCTAGAGAATCTAATTTCCAGAGTTTATCATGGTGACGGGGTTGAGGGGGGCAGTCCATTACCTGAGTGGTTCCCAGATGACTCCCCTAGTGCCTCATATGCCCTTTTATGGAAGAAAGGTACTTTGTTCTCCAGTCCTAGATAAAACCATGCTCCTCCTTTGTATTTTCTAGATACTGATAGACACTAAACCTCTTAACTTTTCATTTTCCCCTATTTACCTTGAGTCCTTTTGTGCACCATTCTTATGTCAGGTTTATCCTGCATTACTTCTGTATTTTCCAGTTTTCAGTTACGTTCTCTATATTTTATATATTTTGGGAAGCTGCTTCTAAGTCTTGTTTTGCACAAAATAGACAAGCAGTCTTAAAAACATGCATATATGGTTCCTGAAGAGCCTTAATTTCTTCCATTTTTAAGGTTTCCATTGGATGTGTGATTAATCAGTTACGGTTTATGGTGTAAATAAGTCTGTAAAGTATTAAATATCAGCCTTTCATTTCTGATATTTGAATGCTTTTTGAAGAGGAAACATAATGCAGTAGTAGTTCATAATAGCGGTGGGTTCTTTCCCAGATCCTTGAAAGTTAACAATCTTAATCTCCAGCGTGATCTCTGAACTCTTATTATATGAATTTATGAAAAAATAGGGTGTGATAGTATAAGCTGATATGAGGGAAGCTTCAGAGATCTCCGGAGAGGTTATTTGTACTGCAGATCTGTTAAGTCTAGTAAGAAAGTGGAATAGGTGTAAACCATTGTGTTCCTTTATCCTTTAAGATAGAGAAGACAAACTCATGAACCAGGCAGCTACTTAAATGAGTGAAGTGGGCCCTGGTGTAAGAAAATGTGATGGTAAGGGATCTGGGGAAACCGGAGCAGGCCTGCACCGTCTGATAGGGGCTACAGTTGTTGCTGTGCTGGAAATGTGGGCCCATTGTTCTCGGAGATTCCATACTCTTTTGTAAAATGTCTTGATTTTTAAATGTCTATAACCAATTCGGATAAAAAACCCCCAAAACACTTAAGTGTGGGCTGCACAGCTTGCTTCACCAATGTGCTGCTTCTGCATTTAAGGGTTCTCTGGGGATATCTAAGGTTTGGGATAAATCACTGGTTTCTTGTAGTTTAAAAAAATGAAGCGATTTATTAACTACTATAATCAAATACTTTTTTTCATTTGCATCTTAGTGTGGGACTACAATACTGGCAGAGTGGGAGCACCATTAGTTTGCTGTGAAATCAAATTAAAGAACTGGGAGGAAGGTAATAACCTCTTTTAACCACAGAGCATTAATTTGTATAATATTAAACTTTAGAATTGTGCTTCATTTCCTTCCTTACTTTAGAGTGTAAAATCACCCACAAGTGCTCACTTTTGTCCGTTATAATAGAAATATTTTATCTAGAGCTATATGAGTGCATTTATTTTGCTTATTTCAAAGGTGATTTCAAAGAATTATAATTGTTTTTATTTGCTTATTTTATTACATAAATGCAAATAAGAATTATGGGAAAAACTTGAGAAATGTGCTAAATAAATAATGCCCATAAATTACAAATGAACATATTTTGTAGAAACAAAATCATATAATTCATTCTGTGAAACTGAAGATTTTTACCTGTTTTTTCTTTCTTCTTTCTCTTCTCCGAGGGCTTCAACCCAAAATTATCAGAAGGAAATTATTACTATAATTACATGAAAATTTATTGCTCATGCCGTTTAAATGCTAGTCACTTCTTAAAAATTTTATATGACCCTATTAACGTGTACATATTATCTGTGATTTGTTTGGGTGCACTTTTCTTTTATGCAAAGAGAGTCTAAGGCTTGGGTGTCATTTTTCAGCTATCTTTTAGCAGAACTAGTGAAAATGTTTAATAAGCTTAAACATGGAGCCATTCTGAAATTATCTGTAAGGAATAAATCTTCTAAATATATAGTAATTTGATTTTATATGGAGATTTATTCTCAAAATGCACAATTTAACACTTTTATCAGTTACTAGTATGATATTTAAGAATCTCTACAGAATCCTTAAAGGAATTGACCAGTGTCGTCCATATGTAATTATTTTATACAGTAGATGTTGGATTTTTGAGTTTAATTTTTTTTTTGGAATAGTAGTTTGAAAGCAGAAGTGCTTAGAGTTAATTAAGCAGCTGAAAATTTGCAGCTAGTTTTATGTTGATGAATTTTGTTCGTAGTCCCTGCGTTATTTGGGAAACCCTGATTGGATCAAAATCAGATGTCCCTATTTAGAAACTAATAGTTTCAAATATTCACACGATGTACGCAGGGATAAAAATGTTGAATTAACTCTAAATTATTCTGTGTTTGTTAGGTGGATACTTTAATACTGACAAACCACATCCTAGGGGTGAAATTATTATTGGTGGCCAAAATGTGACAATGGGATACTACAAAAATGAAGCAAAAACAAAAGCTGATTTTTTTGAAGATGAAAATGGACAGAGGTGGCTCTGTACTGGAGATATTGGAGAGTTTGACCCTGATGGTTGTTTGAAGATTATTGGTAAGTGAAGTAAATACTTTTTTTCATTAAGTGGATGTTTCCAAAATAGCTTTTCAAAAGAGAGACTATATATTTAGAGAAGCTGTTTAATAGTTTAAGAATTCATCTTTATGTAGTGTTGGTATGGTCTCTGCATTATCCCTGGAATATAAAAATGTACAATAGGGACTGTGTGGAATTTATAAGGCTTGACATATTTTGAGGTCTCAAGGTCTGTTCAGCAGCAGTGGTTTTTTTTTTTTTTTTTTTGCGATATGCGGGCCTCTTACTGCTGTGGCCTCTCCCTTTGCGGAGCACAGGCTCCGGACGCGCAGGCTCAGCGGCCATGGCTCATGGCCCAGCCGCTCCGCGGCATGTGGGATCCTCCCGGACCGGGGCACGAGCCCGTGTCCCCTGCATCGGCAGGCGGACTCTCAACCACTGCGCCACCAGGGAAGCCCGGCAGTGGTATTTTTAATTACTACTAGGTAATCCTTAAAGAGTCCAGTTCTTAATAGGGAGTATTCATTTTTGTGAATTCTTTGCTCTCTAGAGGTTATTAGGGCTCTTTTCCTGTCAGAACCATGTCCTTCCCTTGTCTCTGAGAGCTAAGGAAGGCCTGGCAGCTCAGTACTAGGACCTGTGGGTGAAAAATACCTTCCCTGCTTCTCCTCTTAGGTTCTTTCTCTCAGTTAATGGCACTTCTATCCCAGTCGTGCCATCTAGACACTGGCGGGAGATGAGAACCTCTTCAGTCAGCTCCCCATATCTAATCCATATCCCACTGCTTTACCTTATGACATATGCCTCAAGATCATTCTTTTCTGTCTGTCCCTCTTTCTGTGATCGTAGGTCAGGCCTGCACCTTCTGTCACCCTACTGCAAGAAATTCCTTTCTGTTGCTATGCTTACCCCTGCTGAATGCACCCTCTCGCTGCCACCACATGGTTACTAAACCCCCATCTCACTGGCTGCTTTGCTGCTGAAAACCTTTCCTCCTCCTATAGCTGCAGAATTCAAGCTGCCACGGCTCTCTTCTTCGCCAGTGTTCTTCCCCTTGGCTACTGCTCAGTCTTCCCTCAAGACTCAGCTCAGGCCTCACTTGTGGGAATTCTTTGAAAATCAGCAGGTTGGAGAGTCCTAACACCTAGTGCTACCGTATCGTATTAAAGTGATACGTTTTTTCGTCCTGCTTCTCTTCAGGTGGAATGTGAGCTTTCAGATGGCATTGAGTATATTCTTGACCTTTCTGGTATTAATGTATACCAGGAACAGAATCTGTTCAGCAGAACATGTCTGAAGCCCTGATGATGGGGTCCCTTAATCAGAAGCTGATTCTTTAAAAGAATATATTTAGTAGTAAGGGCCTGATTTTATATGTGTTTTTAATTTTAGCATAACTACTATAGTGAACTTCATTGATAGCATATTACTTAGGGAATGGCCAATATTTCTATGCATTAAAGGTATAATGATATTTTCCTCCAATGTGCCCCGCTCCCGGCCTTATTTTTGCGCAGATCGTAAAAAGGACCTTGTAAAACTACAGGCAGGAGAATATGTTTCTCTTGGGAAAGTAGAGGCAGCTTTGAAGAATCTCTCACTAATAGATAACATTTGTGCCTATGCAAACAGGTAAGAAAGTAGAATTTATGCTACTTTTACTTAAAACATTTGGTGTGCTGTTGGCATTTCCTTTCTGTGCCGGCCTTCTTTGTAAAATGATACCAAGAACTCTTCCTTCTTATCCATTGTCTCTGGGAACGGCCTGTTCTCATTACTGCCGTTAGCGATTCTTCCCTTGTGATGCTCCTCTCCTTATCTTCCTCTGTCCCTGTTTTCTGTTTTACATCTCAGTGCGGTGTTCTGTGTGACAGGAAGGGGAAGGAAATAAAATCCTCCTCCCTGCTGCCTTGCTACCTGTCGCTCTGCACAGGGAAGCTTCCCACAGCCAGTCCAGAGGAGAGGCGAGTAAAGAAGGAAGTTGGGGGTGGGGTCAGAAAGCAGTGCTCTGCTCCGTTCTTACTACCCCCTGTCAGTTTGAGACTGCTTGGGACCCTAGCCAGGTGTGGGCTTCCGTTCCCCCTTAAGCCATGTTAAGCTGTGGCTTCATACATAGCATCTCGAGCCCATGATGATATAGAGGCAGCTGGGAAGGAGAGTTTAAAGTTAAAATCCCAGAAATGCACTCTTGGGAAATGTGTTGGAATTTCAGATTGGCACTCTGATTACATTTTTTCATAACAGTACTGCATGTGGCAATCATTCTCCAGGGTTAATGATCGGATATTTTCTGGCCAGCCTGGGACCCTTACTACAGCAGTTGACGTAATGCTTATTATGGAAAGATAAAATCTGGTGTTAGGAGAGCCAATTTAGAAATAGGCTTTGAGGTACAGCCCACTTCAAAGATTTACTACATTGGTTTATAAATGATTCTGCCCTTTGTTAGTCATGAAGTGTTTTCTTTAGCGATGCTACAGTTCTGGATTTTCATATGTGATACTAACCAGAACTGACCTGATGCCACTGCCATTTCTTCAGGTCGCTGCCTTCAGCGGGCGTACTCAAGAGTTCCTCTGGAACACAAATTCCCATGATGACAAAGGAGGAAATATGTATAATCACGTTACTCTGATTTGTTGCCAAATTTTTTTAGAAACAGTTTCATATCTACATTAGCTTTCAGTTTTGTTTAATCTGTTGATGTGAATTACTGATTTTTTAAGGATGAATTTTCTGATTTTGTAATTTTCTTTTTTAAAAGCATAATTCATAGCAGTTATATACATAGTTGAAATTTATCATGAAATGTCAGGTTCAGGTTTCTTTAGCAGTGAATTCTGCCAGAGCACCGCAGCGCATTATGAATCAGACAGCAAGCGTGGCGGTACCAGATATGCCCTCATGCGTGTCGCTTGGGATGGTGAAGAGCTGATGGCTAAATGTCAGCGTAGCCAGTTAACCGCGGTTAACGCGGTGTACGCTGTGTGGTGCCTTAACCAAGTTGCCCTTTATTTCAGTTATCATTCTTATGTCATTGGATTTGTTGTGCCGAATCAAAAGGAGCTAACGGAACTAGCACGAAAGAGGGGACTTCGAGGGACCTGGGAGGAGCTGTGTAACAGCTGCGAAATGGAGAATGAGGTGCTCAAAGTGCTCTCTGAAGCTGCTGTTTCAGGTGAGAGAGTGTTCAGCTGATTCCGAGAGCTGAGATGGGAAGAGGCTACTTAAGCTTGCTTATCCTGTTTTTGCTACAAGAGCTTAGGTTACATTTCCTGCTTAGAAACCAATCATATTTTCCCACCATTAGTAGGGAGAAGAATGTACTTATCAGTCCCCCACTGAAGCCCCTTTAGGGACACACAAATCATCCACTCCCACCACTGATGGACATGTCTCAGAATGTCCTCTTCTCGGCAGCTTCTGTTTTCTGAGTTGGCCCTTTCTCCACTCTTCTCAGCTGTTTCCAAGGCCCTGCTTAGCTTCCTGGACATCCCAGCCCACAGCGAACCGTCCAGGGCTCTTTGCTACACTGTTAGTGTGCTGGTAGTCGGTTGAATTCATGTGTCCTCCATCCCTTGTGTGTGTGTGTGTGTGTGTGTGTGTGTGTGTGTGTGTGTGTGTGTGTGTGTGTGTGTGTGTGTGTGTGTTGAGGGGTGAGTGCAGAGAGACTTTGTTTAATGTTGTTGGTTTCATAAAAACAGCTGTACCTTCATCAGTGTCATGGGTGATACAAGTATGCATTTTTATTCTCCTTAGATATGTTATTCAAGATTATGAAAAATGTAAATTGCATTTATAATTAATCAGACGAAATCATTTTGACCCTTTATTTCAACAGTAATTGTGTTTTGTAGTATGTCAGCTTGAAAATAGTTTCCAACTTTTCTAGGTAACTAACTTGAAATCCTTGGTCTGATGCTAAATTGAGTTAATTAATGGATATGAAATTAGAAAGCTACATAATTTCTAAGTAAGGTAGAATACTGAAACAATAATTAAGCATAATTTAAAATTTGTATGCCTTCTTGCTTTATTTTTAAATTTTATGTATATGTTAACAGCTCTGAGATATATTACAATTCACATACCAAACAACTTGCCCATTTAGTATATGCAGTTACATAGTTTTTTAGTATATTCACAGAGTTGTACCATTACCATAATCAGTTTCAGAACACTGTCATCACCTCAGAAAGAAATAGCCTGTTAGCAGCCACTCCCCGCCATACCTCGAACCTCCTAGTCGTTGGGGACCACTAATCTTTCTGTTTCTATAGATTTGCCTGTTCTGAAGATTTTGTATAAGTAGAACCATATAATATATAGGGTTTTGTGACTGCTTTCTTTCACTTAGCACATAGTGTTCATCCATGTTGTCTTGTCGTAGCATGTATCAACACTTCATTCCCTTTTCTTGCCAAGTAATATTTGGTTATCCATTCATCGGTTGACACCTGGGTTGTTTCCAGTTTTGGCTGTTAATGAATAATGTTGCTGTGAACATGTGTACGCAAGCTTTTGTGTGGATATACTTACTTATTTCTGTTGTGTAGATAACTAGGAGGAGAATTGCTGGGCCTCTGCTAACTTTATGTTGAACCTTTTGAGGAACTGCCAGGGTATTTTCCAGAACATGTTTTTCTAAATATTTTCCAGACTGTTTTTAAAAATGGTGACACCATTTTACATTCCCACGAATGTTGTATGAGGGTTCCAGTTTCCCCACATCCTTCCCAGCACTCATTATTGTTCATCCTTTCAATTTTAGCCATCCTGGTTGGTGTGAAGTGGCCTCTCATTGTGGCTCTGATTTGTATTTCAGATGGTGGTTTATGATGTTGAGCATATTTTCATGTACTTAATGGCCATTGTATGTCTTCTCTGGAGAAATGGCTGTTCAGATTCTTTGCCCGTTTTTTAAGTGAGGTTGTCTTTTTATTATTGAGTTGTATGAGTCTTTATATATTCTAGATGCAAATCCATTATCAGATATATTTTCTCCCATCCCGTGGGTTGTGGTTTTACTTTTCTTGATGGTATCCTTTGAAGCACACCAGTTTTAAATTTTTTTTTTTTTTTGCGGTATGCGGGCCTCTCACTATTGTAGCCTCTCCCGTTGCGGAGCGCAGGCTCTGGACGCGCAGGCTCAGCAGCCATGGCTCACGGGCCCAGCCGCTCTGCGGCATGTGGGATCTTCCCGGACCGGGGCACAGACCCGTGTCCCCTGCATCGTTAGGTGGACTCTCGACCACTGCGCCACCAGGGAAGCCCAACAATTTTAATTTTTATAAGATACAGTTTATTTGTTTCTTTTGTTGCTTGTGCTTTTGGTGTCACATCTGAGAAACCGTTGCCTAATCCAAGTTACAAAGAAATAGCGCTTTGTTTTCTTCTAAGAGTTTTATAGTTTTAGCCCTTATATTTGGGTCCTTAATCCATTTTGGGTTAATCTTTATATATGATGTAAAGAAGGAATCCAACTTCATTTTTAAGTAAAATCTATATTAGGTTTACACCAGAGAAACAGAATCAGTAAGTTAAATATATTAAGAAACTTATTGTAGGGAATTGGTTTACATGATTATTGGGGGCTGGCTAGACAAACTTGGAAATCTGTAGGGCAGACTGTTAAAAAAAAAAAAAAAAAAAAAA
>NW_006791339.1:98187-114737 GCF_000442215.2 Lipotes vexillifer | reverse complement strand
AAAAAAAAAAAAAAAAGGTGGACTAGAACTCCTAGGCACGAGCCAAAGCCCCTGTCCACAGGCAGAATTGCTTCTTGTTTGGGGGTGCCTCAGCTCTGCTCTCAGGGCCTTTCAACTGACTTAGTCATATCTACAAAACCACTTTCAAAGCAACACCTAGATTAGTGTTTAATTGAATAACTGGGAACTCTAACCTAGCCCAGATGATGAATAAAACTATCACAGCCCACCCATTGTCAGCTTGGCACCCAGATACATTTCCTTACACTATAGTTAATTTCCATATAAAGACAGTAACGAAGTCAGACTATCACCTAACATTATACACCTGTTCTGTGTGCAACTGAAGATACTTTAACCTTTTCCCCAGAAGTGAATGAAGACCCCTCGACTGATATTTTGTTTTTTACTCTTCTCCTTTGGTATCCTGTAACTTAAATACTGTGATATAAAGTGAACTTATTAATATATTGTGATAAGAGAATAGGAGGGAAGAAAACAAAAATATTTGCTTAACATATATACAAGCATATTCACAGCAAAATAGGGAAGAAATACTCATAATTATACTCAGAGTCCCCATTTCTTCACCTGGTCATTTGGTTGTAGCTGTGTTCATTTTTCTAAAACCTGGTCTAGATGATATCACTGTACCTAAGGTCACGTTGAGTCAGGTCGTAGAGTGCGGTGCCGACTGAGCACTTAACAGCTGAACATGGGCTTCCAGTGCTTGCCTGTGAGTCTCCCCACATCGCCGTAGTGTCAGACTCCTGTCCCTTAAGAGCTGTGGTCCCTGCCTTACTGCTTTTTCTCATAGTGGTTTTTCCTCTTAGAAACCACTCCTGACATATTTTTCATCTTTGAAGAATAAAACTTTATTTCTGTTTCTTTTTACAGGTTAGAGTTAATATATCATTTTTGTTCCCAAGGCACTTATACTTTGTAATTCAGTTCTTTTAAGGTATATACATTACTATGGCTAGGTGTTTACCTGTTTCCCGATAGTATACCAGTTGAGAGCAGAAACTATTCATTTTTGTATTTTAAAAGAATGTTTAGTAAAGCACTTTATACAGTATTTTTTTCCCTGGTAAATATTTGTTATATGAATGCTGGAAAAGTAAATCAGTCTTTTTAAGGAAAGGTGTTTCTTCAAAACTACATCTCTTTTCCCTGTCTTCCCCCGCCGCCGCCCCCTTTCAGTTTTCCACTGTTGAGGACCTACTTGGTATTAAGCAGTGTGGGAGACAGTAGAGAGCAGACATTCTTCCTCAGAGCTCATGGCGAATATTGTGGCTCAGTGACAAGATTCTGTTTAAACTTTATTATTTCTTAGTTTCTGAAGTGATTTTTAAAAATAAATTCAAAGAAAATAGGTGTAAGGTAAAAAGTGACATTTCCTTTTCCTTAATCCTGGATCCTAGCCCCCTAGAAGTATGCGGTTTATTTTCGTGTGTATCCTTGTCGTACACATCTAGTTGCGTATTAAGTTTATCTAGTGTTAAAAAACAAAACAAAACAAAATTTCTTTTAAACCTAACAATATATTGCAGGTTTCTTTATATACCCATACCAGGTAGATCTAACTCATTTTTAGTGACTGAATTGTGTACGTTTTATGCCTGTATCATAATTTATCCAACTCCTTCTATTGATGGACATGTAGATTTTCTCAGCAGTTTTTTGCTATTGTAATTCTCATACATAATCTGTTTCTTACTTCTCGTATTTCTGAGGGATAGATTGTTTAGAAGTGAGATTTATGAGCTGTTGGCTTTGCATTTTGATGAGTGCTGGAAGACTGAGGAAGTTAAATTATTTGCCAAGAATTTTAATTGTATATTTTTCATGACCTTGCATTTACATTTCTTTTCACCGTCTCAGCAAGTCTGGAAAAGTTTGAAATTCCAGTAAAAATTCGTTTGAGCCCTGAACCGTGGACCCCTGAAACTGGTCTGGTGACAGATGCCTTCAAGCTGAAACGCAAAGAGCTTAAAACACATTACCAGGCGGACATTGAGCGAATGTATGGAAGAAAATAATGATTCTCTTTCAGCATCAGTTTGCTGCAGGGAGCTCAGATCAAATAGGAAAATACTTGAAATGCATGTCTCAAACTGTGAGGCAGACTCCATTCCTCATATTAAACCTAAACTGTTATTTCTCATGACATCACCATTTTTAACTAACAGGATTAGTAAAATATTAAGACAGCAAACTTGTGTCTGTCTCTTCTTTCTTCCCCTCCTCCAAGTTACTTTACCACCTAGGACTGCACTTGTCAGCATGAGGACTTTTTTGAATCATCTTGGGGGAACAGTGATTTTAAAACCTCAAGTTTTTAAACATGATTTGTATGTTCTGTATAGTGTTCAGTTTGTAACTTTTTAAAGTTTGGATGTATAGAGAGATAAATAGGAAATACAAGAATTGGTTATTTGGGGGGCTTTTTTACTTACAGTATTTAAACATGCAAGGGTATGGATGTGAAATTATGTAAATTTCATTCAAATGCTTATGAATCAAATCATTGTTGAACAAAAGATTTGTTGCTGTGTAATTACTGTCTTGTATGCATTTGAGAGAAATAAATATACCCATACTTATGTTTTAAGAAACTGAGACCTTGTGAATATATGCCTGACAGTGTCTTCTTTATATATTTATTTTTTTCTTAGAAAAAAAAATTAAGTTTGGTAGGTCCTGCATGAAACAAAATAGCAACAGAGGGTTATGGTTTCATAGTAAAGAAGAAAACACAGCAAGGGTAGCACCAGTGGATCATTAATCTCTAGTAGCTTTTACCATCAGAATATCCAGAGTCTTCTAGTTAGCTGTGGAAACTCGGAAACTAAAGTTTTAGAATTGGGAACAATGTTAAAAGTTAAGGTAGAATTAAAAAAAAAAAAAAAGGAAAGTTATTCTTTATTTCACTGACTACATGTACATTGAGTTGTCTGTGTTTATGACGTATTAGTCACGGATAATTATTCTATCCCACTCTACTTTTAGTCTAGCTGTTTAATGATATAGCTCATTTCCCAATTAGGATTATTTTCTTGGATAGTTTGCACTGGGTATGTGTGTCAGCCTCTGTCAGTGTCTGTTGGCAGCTTATTAAAAAAAAGCACCTTATCTTTTCTACCATAACCTTTCTACACTAGAAAATGAAATAATTGAGAATGCTTCTAGTAATAACATTCTTACTATGATACATGAGAATTTAACTTTATAATGAGGTGAGTTAAGATTTAATTTGCAGGTTTTTAATGTCAGTGTGGAAATTATTTGTGATTCTAAAAATACTGTATTATATATAGTACGTCTTTTCATATGTATTGTTTGTCCGTTGTTGTTTGGCGATTATTAAGAGTGATGTTGCACCAATTAAGATGTGTTTAGACTAGGATGTAAAAAAATCATAGGTACCATGTTTTTCATGTCATATTAGTTATTTTCTTGATTCTCAGTTACTTTAGGCACCAAGAAGGCAAAACAAAACAAAAATACACATATGTGAAAAGGTATGAATGTAGATCTGCGTTAGGATAGTGGGAGTGTTGAGGACCTGTAACCCTGTAGTTTTTGGCCATATCGTGAACACATCGTATTTGGAGATATTGTAATATGGTGTTTTTTGTTTTAAACTTTTCTTGTATTCTTGTATATATTTGTATTATGTTTTGAATGCTTTTCTTGTCATAGTTTAAGTTTTCACAGAGTTTTGAAAAACTGCCAAGAAGAAGTAAAAATAGGGAAAAATTAAATGGAACCTCTCTAAAATGTTGTGATCTAAACATTAAAGTTAGCTTGGGTGGACAGAATTTGTTTCTGATGCTTTATCTTTAGAATTATTACTTGCTTTCAAATGACTTTTGGAAAATATTTAGAAAAAACCATTCAACGCTTCAAAGGAGAGATATCAGTATAACTGTGACTTGAAATAGTGGCATATGAATATGTAGCTTATCACTGATTCAGAATAAAAGTTGTTTCTTTTCAGAAACATCTAATAAGACTGGCTTAATCTGTACATAGTCCCATTTTTCTCCCTTTTTAAAAAAAATAATTCCTTTCATTCCTAAAATACCAGGTGCCAGGTGTCAGATGCCACAGCAGAATATGAAATTAAATCAGTAGAATCCCCTTTCCAATTACTTTCTAATCCAAACCATCTTTAGTGACTTGAAAAATAGTACGTTTTAATGTTATCCTTTCAAAAAGGAAAAAGTTGGTTGATTTGGGGGGGAAAAAGAAAACACCCAACAACTGTAATTTAATTATAAGAAAAATACTGGTTTAACCAGAAGCTACTTGGAGGGAAACTTTCGGGAATTTCACAGTAAATGGCTAAGTCTAATTAATACACACATCTGAAAAGAGACAGTAGATTCTAAAAGGATGCCTTCTGAGAACTGTTGTTTCCCAGAAGTAAGCTACAGGAAGAGTTCTTGCATCTCTCCTGTAAGCCTAGCAGTTTACATCAGGTAGATGGGTGGCCACCTCCGTCCCGTGGTTCCCCCCACCCCGCCCCGCCCCACATCCCCACTCCCACTGCTGGTATTTCTTAGCTTAAACTTCATTAGAAAGTTCTTACAACAGAACAAAACTGTAAGCGTTAGCTACTTTTTAATACTACTTTGTTTTTAAGTAATGGAGTTGATATCTATGATCTCTAAAGTTTCTGATATTAAAACTCAGTATTTTGTTTTTCCAAAGAAAGAAAAGATCTCTCCATAAAAGTTAAACTTGATTTGACATTCCTGAAATACTCATTGAAAAGGAGTTAGGAGAATTGTCTTTTTCGGCTTAGCAATCCACTTGAAGGGAGACTTTACTGGAGAAGCTCTGTTTTTTTTTTTTTTTTTTTTTTTTTTGCGGTACGCGGGCCTCTCACTGTTGTGGCCTCTCCCGTTGTGGAGCACAGGCTCCAGAGTGCAGGCTTAGCGGCCATGGCTCACGGGCCCAGCCGCTCTGCGGCATGCGGGATCTTGCCGGACCGGGGCATGAACCTGCGTCACCCGTGTCGGCAGGTGGACTCTGAACCACTGCGCCACCAGGGAAGCCCGAGAAGCTCTGTGCTCGATGTGTCTGCTTTGCTAGCATTCTGTCCTCACTTGCCCTGAGCCCCCTGAGTCCCTCCTTCCCTTGGGCTTTGACGGCACGGGAGCCACACTGTCCACCGAGTCAGTGGTGATAAGAGGTTTTCTGCGCAGAGAACATTCACATAGCTTGAAGGCTTGAATAGAGATGATAAATCAGAATTTGGCGTTAAAATTTGTGGGGCAAAGGCAAGGTGGCAGCAATGAAACATCCAAATTTCGTGCCTGCACGGAGTCCTGGCGTCCTGGGAGGAAGCTTCCTGT
Organism: Lipotes vexillifer; assembly: GCF_000442215.2. Classification (NCBI taxonomy): domain Eukaryota; kingdom Metazoa; phylum Chordata; class Mammalia; order Artiodactyla; family Lipotidae; genus Lipotes; species Lipotes vexillifer. Next base: position 109,371 of record NW_006791339.1, on the reverse strand, counting down.
CTCCGAAACTGACCCCTCCCTGCCTTCTGCTGCTGTTCATGTTGGTTTCTGACAAGACCGGGTGTATGTACCTTTATACTAACGTGAACTTCTCTGAAAGTAGGTTTGTGTGTAGTCTTGTAACTGTAACAAAACATACGGCAGCTTCAGTGTTTGGTTTGAATCAGTTTAAAAAGATTATTGTGCCTAATTTCTGTCATTAACGTTGCTCAGATTATTAAACATATGTAGCTTAATATTTTTGCCATATCAAATACACCTGTAATTTTAGGATGAGGTAGGTAGGTCTCTGTTGTCATGGGAAGATTCTTCGGACATATCCGTGTAAAAACAGCAGGCTATGTACCTGTGTTGCCTGATTTTAAGTAATGAAAATACGTTACCTTCAATCTGATTCCCCTCCAGCACTCCTGTCTCAGATTCCCTTCTCATCGGCCCACGTGCAGGCACGCTGGCTACAAGGGCGTGTCTGTTTAGAAACCACCTTTCACCCCAGGGCCTTGACATGGGACTGAGTAGCTGTTCTTTAACTTTTCTGAGTGAATTAAAGTGTTAAAATTATAACGAGGGATATGTGTGCCCGCATTTAATGTTACGTGCATTTTTCTAGTCAGTTCAGACTTCTCAAAACACTCTTCACCGAACCCTTCCGCATCAGTGCCCTTCTTTACTGATGCCTTTGAACACTGTTCACTTTGGTGGGATTCATTCAGGGGCAACTTCTCCCATTTGGTGGTGGTTCAGGCTGGGCTGGAAAGGAAGAAGGGCAAGAAGGTGCTGATGTATAAAATACCAGCCCTTGACAGCCCAGCAGTGTGTGCCCTGGAAGCCCCCTGTGTGGGTGCTGAGAGCTGGGCCTCTTGGTCCTGAGCTGCCCAGCCCCCACTCGGGCCTCACTCCCCGCCCTCTTCCCGCCCCAGGCAAGCCCGGGGCACTTTCCCCTCCTCTGCTACGTGCTTGGCCTGCCCTGCAAAATAGCCCTCTGCTCAGCTGCAGTGCTGACAACAGTATCGTTTACCTACCTGTCTGGGTTCCAGTGATTTCTGCCTCAAGAGGAGTGTGGCAAAACCTCAGGGAGTAAAAAGAAAAAAGTGCCCACAAATGGAGGAAAGACAGCTGTTTCTACAGCCACTGTCACAAGTAGCCACCGGAATCTGATTTAAATCTATTCACTTGATCAGTAGCTCATCTTTGGAAAGCAAGATGCAGGAGAGGCTGAAAATGTTCTTATGTTTTTTGCCCATTAATTCCACTTCTAGGAGTCTAAGAAAATACCTGAGATGTGGATTGAGAGTTCCTGCACAACGACCTTCATTGTGACGTTGTTTACAGTAATACCCAAACAGGTGATATTATATAACATTCATTTGATTCATTTGATTGGTTATATAGGCAAGAAAAGTGTCACCGCAACTTTTTTTATCATGAAGATTATTTCATATTATGCATCATTTTGGGGGGAAGAAAGTGGGAATAAAAATTCAGCAGGCTCTTCCAGTCATAAATCTGTGTGTGTGTTTGTATGCATGTATAAACTGTGTGTGTGTGTGTGTGTGTGTGTGTGTGTGTGTGTGTATGTGGTGTTTATTGCATAGAGAAGAGCCTGGAAGAAAATGTGCTAACATGGTGTTGGTTTAGGAAGTGTGGCTGACTTATTTTTCTCTTCATACTTTATTAAAAGCTTTTTACAATGGCATTTCTTACTCTTGTCATAAAAATCCAAGCTTATAAGAACAACTAGTTTAAAGCTTTTTTATTTTTCTTATTCTGGTAAAATTAATAATTTTTAAGAGAAAAAAAGTCTTCAAATTGTCTCATGTTTTGGTAAAGAAATAACCAGAAACCCTTATATTTTCTAATCTCTTATTGATATTAGTTTCCTAGGGCTGTCATAAAATAGTACCACAGATTGGGTGATTAAAACAAGAGGAATCTATTCTCTCACATTTCTGGGGGCTAGAAGCCCGAAATTGAGGTATCGGCTGGGCCAGGCTCCCTCTGAGACCTCTAGGGGAATCCTTCCTTGCCTCTTCATTGCTTTTGGAGGTTTGCGTGATCTTTGGTATTCCTTGGTGGGTAGATGCATGTCTCCAATTCTCTGTCTTCACATGGCGTTCTCTCCATGTCTTCATCTTCCCTTTGCAAATATCCCTGTATCTAAATTTCCCCTTTTTATAAGGACTTGGTCATGATTGGGTTAAGGCCCACCGTAATGACCTCATTTTAACCAGACCATCTGCAATGAGTATCTCCAAATAAGGTCCCATTCTGAGATTTAGGAGCTAGGACTACAACATATCTCTTTTTTTTTGGAGTGGGGGGAGACACAATTCAGCCCATAGCTGAATTTGTGTATTTTTTGAAAACTTTCTTCAATTTTACTTTTTTGTTGGTTTTTTTTTTTTGGTGGTATGCGGGCCTCTTACTGTTGTGGCCTCTCCTGTTGCGGCGCACAGGCTCTGGATGCTCAGGCTCAGCGGCCATGGCTCACGGGCCCAGCCGCTCCGCGGCATGTGGGCTCCTCGCGGACCGGGGCACGAACCCGTGTGCCCTGCATCGGCAGGCGGACTCTGAACCACTGCGCCGCCAGGGAAGCCCTTCAGTTTTACTCTTGCTTATCAGTCTTGTTCTGTTTGTTCTGTCTTTATAATGCGATATGTGAGTACCTGCTCCAGTCTTCTACTCTTACATTAAACATTTTTTCCCTTGGTAATTCCTTTCCTATTCTGAATTTCTTTATTTTCATATACTTAGTTTGATTTTTTTTCCTCTTATTTACTGTTTCATTACTTTATTTGAATTTTACCATAACCAAATACTGTGGAACTTTTGTCCTCCAAGCAGATCTTTTCTAAACCCTTCATGTATATCCAATAGATTTGTTACATTCTTCTCCTTCCCCTCTAATGTAGAACTTTATCAGTTCAGGTGGTATATTGTTTTTCAGATCATCCATTTAAATAAGTGTAGGTAATCTGCTCATCTTTAAAAGCAGCTCCCACGACAAATGGAAGATCAGAGAGGTGGTACTTTCCTCCTGTGTTTTTCCTGAAAGGCAAAAGTTCCCCTCTGCTCTCTGGATTTGTCTTTGGCTGATATGCTGATTCTGTGTTATGGCACTGGTGTATTCTTGGCTTGTTTCCTCTCTGCCCCCAGTCCAGCGGCCACCCCTTTAAAGACCAGGCCTGTGGCTCCATCCCCACTGTGATACACTTTTTAAAAAGTTTCATTTGAAAGTAATTCCAGACATAAAACATTGCAAAAATATCATAATAGTTTTTAAAGAATTGCCGATTTAACATAATAGATGAATTTATGCTCATTATGAAATTTCTAGCAATTCAGAAATATAAACTGAAAATAAAAATTCTCCATCTACACACAGATTTTTTAAAGAGCTTATTAAAGGCTGAATTATATCCCTCCCCTCAGTTCATGTGTTGAAGCCCTAACGCCCAGTACCTCAGAATGCGACTGGAGGCTGGCCTTTAATGAGGTAATTAAATTAAAATGAGGCCTTTAGAGTGGGCCTTAATCCAATATGGTTGGTGTCCTTATAAGGAGAGATTAGGACACAGACACACACAGAGGGAAGAACTTGAGACAAGCCAAGGAGAGCGGCTTTAGAAGAAACAACCCTGCCAACACCTTGACCTCAGATGTCCAGCCTCTGGAATTGCGAGAAAGATTTTAGTTGTTTAAGACCCCCAGTCTGTGGTGTTTGTTTTAGCAGCCCTAGCAAACTAGTACAGAACATAAGTGGACCATGGTGTATATTCTGGAAGTTGCCTTTTTTTCATTGAGGGTACACTGGGCATCTTCCTAGGTCAGTATGCATCGGTTTACCTAATTAATTAATAATGTGATCTTTTTAATGGCTTCATAGTATTCCATAGCATGGATGTATTGTAGAATGTATTTAATCATTTTATTGCTGGGCATTTACATTGTGGCAAATTTTACTACTAGGATCAGTGTGTAGACAGCCCTTACTAACATTTTTATGCCTAAGTGGAAACTCATCTATAGGATAGCTCCCTGATAGTGGACTGGCTAGATCAAACCTTTTACAAGCTATCCAATTGGTATTTTGTTTTGAATGTATATATCCTAACTCCTCCGGTAAATTTCAATTCCAGAGGATGTGAGTCCTTTAGTGATTCTTGTGTATCTTCCTAGTCTAGTGTAATATGACTTTCTCCTAAAAGATTCTGAATAAGTGCTGCAGTTTTGCTTTCATCAGTTAGCCTTTAATTCAGTCTAAAATGCAGGGAACAAGGGGAAAGATGGTGAGCAACGTGACCCTGGCAGGCCCATCCCTGTGAGCCACCATGGACATCGTGTCAGGTTCGGTTTTTTTGGTCATATATTTCCTCCCTCCCTCTCTCCCTTCTGTTTTCCCTGATTACGAAGCATAATTTCATATGCCTTTTGAGTCCTTTGTGGAATTGTTTTGTTCTGCTGTTTCCCAGGAGCACACTAGTAATGAGTAACATAAAACTGAATCCAGTTCCATTAATCAGGCAGAGGCTCATGCAGGTATTTTCTGTAGAACGTAGGCAGCCTTGCTGTCGTGTATCTTGCCTGGCCTCCTCCGCAGCATTTACGGGAAGCAGCAGGGGCTGTGTGGGGGTAACTGATGTTGCTGTCTGCCACCGTCTACCACCTGTTCTCCTACCATGAATCAGCAGCCCCGTGACACTGTCCAACACACATGCTGAATGTTCGCCAGCTGCCACTTCCCGTCTTCCCAAAGTGGCGTAGACACAGAGCCTCTCTCTCTCAGACTCGGGGCTCTCTGGGCAGCAGGAAAGGCTATTTCCAGAGGTAGAGAGGATGATGGATGCAGACTCACCATAGCAAGACACCCACGACCACTGGTCCTCTCCATGCCCTTGATGTTGAAACTGATTATGGATACGTGAAGAAAAGGATGGTTCTGGGATTGCAGTGTTGGTAACAAGAATTACCTTTTGAATTTTATGATCGGTCTCTCTATTTCCCCCCCAAGTCCTGTCTTTTTTTTTTTTGCTTTAAAGATACGGAAAAAATAATTTCAGTTTTATTGGAAAAACCTCTTGAACAGCCATGCTCCGTGAGACGCTAACAATTCTCATGCTTGTGGGTTCTGGAATAATAATAATAATGTAATGATAATTATTATTATTATAGTTAACACTGAGAATTAGCCAAGTATTTGATGTGTGTTAATCCCCATGACAGAGCCACAAAAATGGGTGTCCTTATTCATCTTGCTTTACATGAGGAAGCTGAGACTTACAGCAGTTAAATGAGTAAGTGACAGAGCCGGGTAGGCACTGAGTCAGTCTGACACACATTGCAGACTAGTTTGGTGGACCCCAGTCTCATAGACTCCAGACTCTCTTGGTTAATGCTGCCAGGCCTTTCCGAGCTATCCTACTGGTCCTGACCTGTTGACTGGCTGTAGTAGCTCCAAACCTCTCATCCCTGCCTTGTTGACCCAAGATGCTAACCATATTCTGCCCACGTAGTCTCCCACCCTTGCTTCTCCGGGCCTGCCCCGCTGTCCAGGAGTGGCACTGACATCTTTCCTGAGCAGTCAGTGAAATGACAACCACTCAGCTGATGGCTTACTGTGTGCCCCACACTGCGCCAGATGCTTTATGTAGACGAGGTATAAATGAACACATTGACTACATGAAAACAGGAAGACTGCTGTATCCTTAGACTGGAGTTTTGTTAACTTCGGTTTAGAGTGGACATCCTAGTTATCCTGTTCCTGACACGCAAGTCATTCTAGTAATTTCTATTTTGGTTTGAATTTGATAATTGTAGCCACATTTTCCATTTAAATTTTCCATCCATTGGTTTCCTTTTTCTTTTTTTTTTTTTAAACTTTATTGAGGTATACTTTATATACCATAAAATTTACCCACTTGAAGTGTGTAATTCAGTGATATTTAGTCAATTTATAGAGTTGGGCAACCATCACCACAGTCCAGTTATAGAGCATTTCCCTAACCTCATAAAGATACCTCATACCTGTTTACAGCCACTCTGGGGGCTTCTTTTGCTCCCTCCTGCCCCCATCCTGGACTTTAAAATACTTTCTCAAGGAGGGGGGTCAGAGCTTTCACTGTGGACCTTCTGGGATTTCCTTCTCTGTTAGCACGAGCTGTGGTGTCTGGCATCAGTGCTAAAAGTCTAGTTGGTTCTCTAAATCCTGGTGGCTTCAGATGCTGGCTCCCTCAGGGGGACCTCGGATATCTGCAACCTCTCCCCTGGCGACTTCACCCAGAACTTTTCCATATGGGGACACAGACACCTACTGTAGCCCCAGCAGGATCCCTCCCACCTCCACCCAGACTTTCCATGGGGCTCTTTCACCTTGATGGGGAGATTCTGTGGGACGAAAGAGAGCTGGCCTGTCCTTGGGTACTAAGGGCAGCCTTCTCTGGGTGCATGGTCAGCACAGACCTCCCCACTATACCCACCTCTGCTTGGGGAAATGGTGGTGGCGGTGGGTGAGTTTGTTTCTGTCGCTTCTCCTGACTCACGTGGTTGCAACGTCATCTTCCCATGGCCCTTCTTCAGGTTTCGGCAACGCTGGAGTGGTTTGCCAGTCCTGCTGTTGAGCAGAGCGCTGGTGAGATGTAATTGCATCTCACACCTCACCATGTGACAATGTGCTGTGCTCCTATGCAACTCTAGACCTCTCCTCTCTGTCCCACTTTATGTATTTGTTTGTTTGCAAAAGTTGCCAAGGAGATGTGCCTCATGTGAACTGTGGACTGAGATCCTCACACCAGGAAGTGCAGAGCTACGTAGAATATAGAATCTTTGCTGTCACTGGGAGCTTTGTCCACAGCAACCCCTTCACCTTTTGTTTGGGTATTTCACACACCAGTGTTCCATGTAATATACAATCCTTAGGTTGAGAAAAATTGAGGCTCAGAGACATTAAGTAAACTGGACATGGTCACACAGCAGAGATACACACAAACTAGGTCTGTCTGCAGACTGAGGAGTAGTAATAAGGTGCAAGGAAGAAATCTTGTACCCAACACCAGGGACATAGATTAAAATGAAGGAACAATCCTATGATGGACTATTATGCAGTTATTTAAATTCCTCTATTTAAAAATATTTAATTGAGCAACGGAGGCAGTTAGAAGCTATGGACAAAATGGAGCTTGTGAATATGCAGAGTGAAAAGCCCAGCATGAGATGTGTAACATGCTCACTCCACGAAGCGATGCACATTATAAGAGCACAAGCAAACAAAAAGGAGAATGGGGATAAAGTGAATGAATAAAAAAGGTACTGTTGGCAAATATAATATAGACTCCGTGAAGCACAACACCCCTCTGGCACCATTCCCCTTACATTTCTAGGTCTTCCTTTGGCTTCTCCTGTGTGGGTGTATCCTCCTCTAGCCAGCCCTTTAAACAGAAAGGGTTCATCAGGCTCAGCCCCAAGCCCTCTTCTCTCCCCAGGTGATCTCGTCCAAGCGCAAAGCTTCATAGCCAAAACACGCTGGTAACCCACACATTGCTGTCTCCAGCTCTGTCTTCTCTGAGTGCCAATCCAGTGTCTCTGTTTGCTGAACATCTCTACTTAGATGTCCCAAAGCACCTCTAAATTAAATGCGTAATAATCCTGTCCGTAAAAGCAAGCTTGGTCCTTTCAGCATGCTCTGTCTTAGTGAATGCAATCATTTATCCATCTAGCTACAACCTGGGTGCCATCTTGGACTCCTCCCTTGCACTTATTTCCAGTAGCCAACCAGGCACCGACTCCTGTGTATCATGCCTTCTAAATCTCTCTTGAATGGTCCGTGTCTCCACCTCTGCCACCACCACTGTAGTGCAGTCTGTCATCAACACCCACCTCGATTGTGAAAATAGCCTACTCACTGGTCTTTCTGTGTTCATTTTCTATATTCCTGATTTTTCGCATGCTGCTACCAGGTTGATCTTTCCAAAACATAAATCTAATCATGCCTTAAAAAGAAAGTCTTATTGAGATATAATTCACATAACATACAATTTACCCATCTCAAGTATAAAATTCATGCTTTTTAATATATTCACAGAGTAGTGCAAACATTGCCACAATCTAATTTTAAGAATATTTCCATGACCCCAAAAAGAAACTACATATCGATTAGCAGTGACCTTCCATTACCGTATATTCCCAGGCCTAGGCAAACACTAATACTTTCTGTCTCTATGGATTTCCCTATTCTGGACATTTTCTGTAAATATAATCATACAGTATGTGGTGTTTTGGGACTGGCTTCTTTTACTTAGCATAATGTTTTCAAGGTTCATCCGTGTTGTAGCATGTGTCAGCCCCAGTTGAATGAAGGGATGATGGACTTGGGGCCTGAGGATATCGTGGGTGAATTCTACTCTAACACCAGCCAGGTGTGTGATACAGTTGTCCCTCAGTATCTTTGGGGATTGGTTCCAAGAGCCCCTCAGATATGAAAATCCACGGATGTTCAAGTCCCTTGTATAAAATGGCGTGGAATTTTCATATAACCTACGCACATTCTCCTGTATACTTCGTCATCTCTCGATTAATTATAATACCTAATACAGTTGCTGGCACATAGCAGATTCAAGTTTTCACCTTTGGAGCTTTCTGGAATTTTTTTTCGAATATTTTCCATTGGTAGTTGGTTGAATCTGTGGATGTGGGACCCATGGATACAGAGGGCTGACTGTATGTACATCACTTCTCTCTCCAAGGCTAAGTGTTCTGATCCATAAATGAAAGCTGTGAACTGGTTGTGATGATTCCACTGGCTACACAGTATAATGGGCTTAGACTAGTACCTGGAGATGCTGATGCTAGAGAAATGGTTGTTGAATCTGAATCTGTGCAGTTTCCATGGGCACAAACCATCCTCTTTCCTGGTCTAAACTCTCACAGAGCTTTGTAACTGGCAATCTCTAGTTCTCCATTAGTCAGAATCCTTCACATCCTTCCAGGTTGACCTGAAAACTCCCCTCCTTTGTGACATCTTTCCTTACTAGCTGAACCCGTAGTGATCAGTCCCACCTCTGACTTCTCACTGTCTTGTATCACTTCTTTGATAATTTCTCCTTCTCCCATGTTCTCTGTTTCTCTTTTTCTAGAAGTCTTGTTAGTCTGATATTGGATCCATGGATTGGTCTTCTCGGTCTGTTATCTTTTCTGTCATCTTTTTTTAATCTCTTGTGTTTTGGACCTGATTTTTGGGACGTCATCTTGGTTTTATTTTCCAGTTCTTGTGATGAATTTTTCTGTTTGTAGTCATTTAAAAATTTTCAATAGTTCTTATTTTTGTCACAATTTTCCTTGCTTTCTTTAGCATCCTATTTTTATTTTATGGTGCAATTACTGATTAGAGTTTTCTTTTTTTGAGTTCTCATCTATAACTCATTTTTCTTTAAATTTGTTGGAGTCATTAAAAAAATAAAGGTCTCTATGCTGAGTGGCTGGTCATACTTGCGTTCATTCAAATTAAAGTGTGAGGCAATAAAAATGTCCTGTATGTGGGCAGGACCTGTTAACTGGAGGGCTTTGGAGTTTGAGAGCATCCTGAATGCCAGAATGCAGAGATGTTTCCAGTGGGGCCGTTTGATTTGTTGTGAGGAGAACTCTCTGATGATTAGACTGGAGAACTGGGTGGGTGTGGATGCTGTCTGGCTACCAGGTGTTTAAAGTGAGTGCAGTGGGGCAGTGCAGCTGCTGCTTGTTCACAACTTCATTTCACTGTATTCATCATTCCTGTTGTTTCTGAGTTCTGAAACTCACCAGGGTTTGGCAGAATAGACAAGCTTTTTTTCTGGAATGTATTCCCTTCCACACAGACTCCAGGCTGTGATTTCCTGTTATTTTCATTTTAACGTGCCTTCAGCCATCCTCTATCTTCCAGACATGTGTTGAGTTTTCATTAACTGCCTCCTCTCTTTAATTTTCTTTACTGTTGTTGGGTTTATGTCCACTTAAATTTTCTGGCTACCATTTTAATATGAACTCAGGACTGGGAAGGAGTTAAACATATTCAACTTTCCATCTAGAACTTTCTATACTACTTATTTAATTATTCAAATCGGGATAATTTTCTGCTTATGAGACTGGATTGTTGGGGATCATGTTTATTCTTTACTTCATGAAGTCTAGCTCAATTTCTTCTATGTAGGTGCTCAATTGATGTTTCTCAATTGAGCTTTAGCATTTAAGGTCCACCACTTTACTTCCTGGTTCACGTTTTTATCTGTCCTCACAAGTGCAATTTCTCCTAAGATGGGCTCACATCTGGAGAGCCATTTGCATCTCCATTTTATGGCCTTTTCTATTTTCTGTCTTGACTATGCACTTCTGCAGGATTTGAAAGAGATGAGAAAATATGGTGAGTACCCTGGGTGGAGAGATTCATAGTCTATAACTCGTCTTCAAAGTGATAGTCCTCTTGGCTTACTTTCCTTCCAGGGAAAAGCATAACCTGGGCATTTTATCCCTTATCTCTTGCTTGTTTTGGCTCACTAGGAAGAGTAGGTTATTTCCTCTTGTAAGTGCCAGAGTTCTCTGAATTGGGGGGCGCCTTTCCCTCCTTCCCCATGGCTCTGAACACGTGGGTGTGCACACTTCCATGCCCCCACCCCACATACCCTAGTATACGCTGGACATTTTTCCCCTCAGAAGAAAACCAAATTGGTACTCTCATCCAGGTAAAAATCATCAAGCGGAGCAGCATGACGTGGTCCTTAAATCCCATAGGTCATATTTTTGGCAAATAGCTGTGTCCTGTAACTGTCATTCCCATAATGTCCAGCTTACTCATCATCGAATGCATGACATTTTCTTGATCTTGGAATGTTCCATCTCAATTAATGGAGGGAAAAAAGTCATTCTTCTACATTGTACATGGAAAAAAAAGTACATCGTGGGGGTTTCCCTGGTGGCGCAGTGGATAAGCATCTGCCTGCCAATGCAGGGGACACGGGTTCGAGCCCTGGTCCAGGAACATCCCACATGCCGCGGAACAACTAAGCCCACAAGCCACAATTACTGAGCTACGCACCACAACTACTGAGCCTGTGTGCTGCAACTACTGAAGCCCGCGCGCCTAGAGCCCCTGCTCTGCAGAAAGAGAAGCCACCGCAATGAGGAGCCCGCGCACTACAACGAAGACCCAACACAGCCAAA
>NW_006791339.1:96786-98077 GCF_000442215.2 Lipotes vexillifer | reverse complement strand
AAAAAAAAAAAAAATATATATATATATATATATATACATCATGGAGACTTTTCTCATCAAGCTATAGAAGAGAAATTGGTGCCCTGCTGGGGTCTCCCAGGGGAGATGACTGGTCCAGCTCAGGAGGAATGCTGGAAGATTCATGTATTGTGTACTTGGAAAAATTCATTGGGATGTTTTTTCTTTTTGTGCTTCAGTAATTAATAAAACCACCCCAATTTATTCACAACATGTATTCAACACAGAATAAAATTTTATTTGCACAGAATAAAATTTAACAGATCCATAATCCAACCCATTTGGAAATAGACAATGTAAGAAAGAACATTGATTTTGGGGGACTAAGAAAGACATGACTTTGGATAGTAACTCAGCACCATCTTCTTGCTTTCTGTCTTTCTATCTATTTACTATTGTGGTAAAATATATATTAAATTTACCATTTTGACCATTTTTAAGTGTGCAGTGCACACATTCACAATGTTGTGCAACTGTTACCACCTTCCATTTACAGAAGTTTTTCATTATCCCAAACTGAAACTGTGCCCATTAATACTAATTCCCCGTTTCTCCCTCCTCCCCTCCTGGTAAACACTGTTCAAGTTTTTGTCTCTATGAACTGAATTTGCCTATTCTAGGTACCTCATTTAAATAGACTAATTGACAAATTAGTAAATTACAAATATTGTAACAGTACAATATTTGTCCTTTTGTGTTTGTCTCTTTTCGCTCAGTGTAGTGCTTTCAAGGTTCATCCATGTTGTATGTGTCAGAATTTCATTCCTTTAAAAAGCTGGATCCACTATACGTATAGGCCACATTTTGTTTATTCATTCATCTGTTTATGGGTATTTGGGTTGTTCCCACCTTTTGTTTATGGTGACTAATGCTGCTTTGAATATTGGTATAGAAATATCTGAGTTCCTGCTTTCATTTCTTTGGGGTGTACCCCCAGAAGTAGCATTGTGGGACCATAGGGTAATTCTATGCTTAAGGCTTTAAGGAATCATCACAGTTTTCCACAGCATCAGCATCATTTTACAGATGAGGAAAATGAGGCTTGGGGAGGTTACCTTACTAGCCCAAGGTCACATAGCTGGCCTCTAAAGAGAGTTATTAATTTAGATAAATAGGTGTGTAATATGTATAGAGCTTGCTATAAGTAGGCTGTCCAATGTATATTCTCTTGCCTTCTCCTTAGAGTTTACATTTACTTAAGACTCTACGCTCTTTCGTTTTCTGTACAGATCTCACAGAAACAAACACCACCACCCCCCCGCCACCACCACCC
>NW_006791339.1:81428-96598 GCF_000442215.2 Lipotes vexillifer | reverse complement strand
CCCCCCCCCGCGCCACCTTGGCTAAAGTAATTCGAGAAGCTTCTCATGTTTCAAAAGTGCCAGCTCCTTTCAAGCAACTCATGTGCTAATTACAAACCACCCATCTGTGTTCCTAGCCTTTTCTCAGACTTTGGTGACTGTAGTTAATTTGTAGTTTGTGGTTCTTGAGAGTAATGGAATTGCTTTATAAATTATTTCAATGTCGAATTTTCAGAAATGCAGATTGATCTGCCCCTTTCCCCTGTCTAGTCCCAAACACAAAGGCTGGAAGTAGTGAGCTCACTCTGTGTGTAGGTAGGCTGAACACGAAGCAAAGAGTAGGGTGTGTGAAGTTGAATTTGGGGGCCCTGTTGACCTTTCTTTGTCACAGGCTCTGCCTCTTGGTGTCTACCTTTAGACTTTGTCTTTTGGGTGCCAAGTGACCTTCCTTCTCTGTCCTCGCTCTTTAATACCTGCCTGTAGGTTGTCTCTCGGACATTTAAGTTGGTATGATTGGAAATCAAGCTGCACTTCTCCCAGGATGATTTACATCTAAAGCCTGAGTTCTGATAGTGAAATAAAAGCGTATTATAGAACTCCCAACAGGCTGGTAGGTGCTGAATTTTGGAAACTGGGGCTGAGATGGTCTTCCACGATGACAAGGAGAGCATGCCTCGTAGGAGAGCAGCTTTGGATATGAAACACTGACATTACCTGCAGTATTTCCTGACTTAAGGACTAGAGTTGGGTGAAGCTGCTAAGTAGAAGAACAGTTTGGGAGAAGTCAAAACCTCAAGCACCCTCAGTTCTTTCCTTTTTGGGCCAGGAGGACATTGATTTTTTTTCCCTGAAAGAGTGAGATCACCAATCTAAAATACTCCCAGTCAGGGAGGAGTTTGGGACGTCAGGAAGGTGAGGAGAGGAGGAATTTTATTGCTTTGGGGGCGGAGAGGACAGCAGTAAACGGAAGCAGCATTTCACACACGCTGGGACACAGGAAGACCGGTTCAGAAGGTGTAGTTCCGAGTCTGTCAACAAGATGGTGCAGGAACTCCGCTCTCAACCTCTCCTCTGAGGCATGATCCGGAGCCTCAGCCAGACTCCTGGTAGATTGATAACATGGTTGGAAGGCACGATGAAGCCTTCACTGTGGCGAAGACACCTTTCGACGTTTTAAGCATTCAGATTGAATATTCAGTTAGAAATGGTTCGAGTTCCTAATAAAGTAAATGAAATTACGAATGTGTACAAGAGCTCTTCGTACAGTGCCTGCCTGTACCTGGGATCAGTGTCAGGGAGAAGCAAAAGGAAACACCGGCAAGATGCTGGGTGGGGTGATGCAAAGCATCTCACGTTCCCAGAGAATCTTGAAGTTTAACTGGGGATTCGTTCCTTTGCCACACTTGGTATTTACTGCAGACAGCACTACTCTGGGTGCCGTGCAGACAGCAGTGAAAAAAATCCCCAGCCTGTAGAGAGCTTGCATCCTATTGGGAGGATTCGACAAGTTAGATAAGAAAAATATGATGATATGCACTATGGGAAAAGTATTAAAACCGACGAGGGGAGGTGGAAGTCTGCAATTTTAAATCACGTGACCTCTCTGAGACGGTGACATTTCGATAAGACCTGAAAGATTGATGGGGCAAGCCGTGGGGATTTTAGGGGAAGAGCATTCTAGGCAGAGGGCACAGCAAAGGCAAAGGTCCTGAAGTGGGAATGTGTTAGGCTGGCCAGTGTGGTGGCAGAGGGAAGGAGGAAAAGCAGTAGGATATGAGTCAGAGAGATACTGCTGGGGGTAGATAGGGGATTTTGTAGCAGATGGATCATGTGAAAACATGTAAGAATTATACGAACTTTGGCTTTTATCTTGGCATGGACAGGAGCCACTGAAGGTTCTGAATATAGAAGTGACATGATCCGATTCATATTTTAAAAGGATCACCCTGGCTCCCGAATTGAGAAGGGGACAGAGGTAGGAGCAGGGAGACCAGTTAGGAGATGAGTGTCATGCTCTAGGTCGAGACATGATGGTGGCTTGGGCCAGGGTGATAATTGATTCCGGATATATTTTGAGTCAGTAGGATTTGATGGTAGATTGCAGGAGTGTTTGAGAGAAAGAGAGGACTCAGAGATGACTGTGAGATTATTTTCCTGAGCAACTGAGCAGATGAAATTTCCGTGAACTGAGGTTAGTTGGAGGAGCAGGTTTGTTTTTTTTGTTTTTTTTGGGGGGGGTTGGGGGCGGTGCGTGGGTCTTTCACTGTCGTGGCCTCTCCCGTTGCAGAGCACAGGCTCCGGACGCGCAGGCTCAGCGGCCTTGGCTCACGGGCCCAGGCACTCCGTGGCATGTGGGATCTTCCCGGACCGGGACGTGAACCCGTGTCCCCTGCATCGGCAGGCGGACTCTCAAACACTGCGCCACCAGGGAAGTCCAGAGGAGCAGGTTTTTGGGGGGAAAGATCAGGAGCTCACTTTTGGATGTGCTGAGTTTGAGATGCCCAGAGACGTCCACGTGATGTTTACCATCCACGAACTTGGAACTCAGAGGGGAGTCTGGACCGAGATGCAAAGTCAGGTCTCGGTAGGTCTGAAGATATTTAAAGGCATAGACTGAAGTGAGAATGGTGGAGGGATGAAGTCCAAGGACCGAGCCTGGCACACACCAATGTTTAGAAGTTGGGGAGTTAAGGAGGGACCAGCGAGGTTGGAGAAAACCCAAAAAGTGTGATGTCCTCGAAGCCAAGTAGGAGAAAGGGCAAGAGAAAGGAGAGCTCAGCTGTGTCAGATGCCACTGCTGGGCCAGCACACGTCACCCTCAAGCAGGGAGGCTTTCTCGGCCTCAGCGCTACTGATGTTTGGGGCTGAAAGTCATTTGCTGTGGGGCTGTCCTGTGCATTGTAGGATGTTTCGCAGCCCCCTGGCCTCTCCCCACTAGTTGCCAGTAGCACCTCCCTCCTGGCCGTGACCATCAAATATATGTCCGTTGGGGTGCATGTGTCTTTTTGAGTTAGGGTTTTCTGATAGAAGCACTGTTTACAATAGCCATGACATGAAAGTAACCTAAATGTCCGTTGACAGATGAATGGATAAAGATGTGGTACATATATATAGTGGAATACTACTCAGCCATAAGAAGAATGAAATAATGCCATTTGCAGCAAAATGGATGGACCTAGACATTTTCATAATAAATGAAGTCAGGCAGAGAAAGACAAATATCATATGATATCACTTATATGTGGAAACTAAAATATGATACAAATGAACTTATTTACAAAACAGAAACAGACTCACAGACATAGAAATCAAACTTATGGTTACCAAAGGGGAAAGGTGGGGGGAAGGATAAATTAGGAGTTTGGGATTAACAGATACACACTACTCTATATAAAATAGATAAACAAAAAGGTCCTACTATAGAGCACAGGGAACTATTATCACCATCTTGTAATAACCTATAATGGAAGAGAATATGAAAAAGACTACATATATGTATAACTGAAGCACTTTGCTGTACACTAGAAACTAACACAACATTGTAAATTAACTATACTTGAATTAAAAAAATGAATCCAGACATTGTCACAAGTCCCCTGAGACACAAAGTGACCCCCACCCCCACCCCCCGCGCCCGCGTTGAGAACCATTGCTCCAACTCAAGGTCTGAAGAACTAACATTCAGGGGAAGGAAGACCTCCTCTAACCGAGGGGGGAGGATGCTTCTGGGGAAGCTGGCAATTTTTTTTGTAATTAAAAAAAAATATTTATTTTTATTTATTTGGTTATGCTGGGTCTTAGTTGTGGCAGGCGGGCTCCTTAGTTGTAGCATATGGGCTCCTTAGTTGTGGCATGCAAACTCTTTGTTGTGGTATGCATGTAGGATCTAGTTCCCTGACCAGGGATTGAAGCCGGGCCCCCTGCCTTGGGAGCGTGGAGTCTTATACACTGCGCCACCAGGGAAGTCCCAAAGCTGGCAAATTTGAATTTGACTTCAAAGGTTGGGTAGAATATTGACAGAGAGTAACTGGGACAGAGTAGTCGAGGGCACCTCAGCCAAGGGACCGTTCCTGAGGCTTGATAACCGTCTCTGTATGGAGATCAACATCTCCTTTTGGAGTCACGGAAACAGTCCTATCATTTTCACCATCTCTTGCTTTCGGCACAAGCATGGTTTCCATGACATCTTTCTTCCTCACAAAGGAAGACTGGAGGTTGAAGGATTTTTTTCTCTAAAATATGATTTAGGGAGATTTAATCACGACAATACATGTTATACCATTTACAACCCGTGATTAAAAAAGAAAAACTACTCTCCCACCCTCCTCACCTCTGCTGCCTCCCCACCCTTGGCATCTTTCCTAAGTGATAAAAGAGAAACTTGTCTTTCCCCCAGTTTCCAAGTACCAGGTCAGATTGCTTTTCCCCCTTTGGAATACATGACTAATTTATTGCTTTGCTTAAATCTAATAACTCAAAATCTCTCTGCCCCTACAACACACACACACACACACACACACACACACGCACTCTGAACTGAAATAAAACAATCTTTTTATTTTTTTAAGCAAAAAATCCATGGGTACATTAGGACTTTTACTGGGCACCTGTCAGAGTGATTATTTTTCCATGATTTTTTTACTGGACTGTAATATTTTAGCCACTATGTTTCAAGGACAAACTCATGTCGCATTTACAAGACTCTCAACAGGTAAAGTCTTCAGCGTGAGAAGGGGTAAGTTGGATTCCACTTTGAGAGCAGGGAGGTTCAGATACAGCTCAAGGTAAAGACCAATTTAAGCGGAAAGCATTAGCGCTTTGGCAGGAGGGACTTTTTGCAGCAGAGGAGCAGGAAACCCCCTGGATTAGTAGAAGGAATGGGCTTACTGGCGTCACGTTATCTTCTTGGAACTTGCTGGACAACTTCCTGGTGGCGAGTTCCAAGGACAGCCAATAATGAGGAGATGACGTTCTGGTGCAGGCTCTGTAAAGCTGGGCAAGGAAATGGCCTATTCCAGCAGTTCCCAAAGTTGGTTACCCATCACAATCATCAGGAATGCTTAAAACAATGGGGGCCCACCCCTGGAGTCCTAGGTCGGTCTATGTGGGGTGAGCTCACAGCACCTGTAATTTATAAATGTTCTCCAGGTGACTCTGACCAGCCCTGGACTCCACATTGACATCTGGCAATTATTTGCCCAATTTTAAGAGAAATGAAGGCAGGTCGTACACAGGAAGGGGTTCTATAACTTTGTGACTGATTTCTCCATTTTTTTAAAAAGTCAACCAATTGGTATCTAAATGAAGATGGTAAGATCATAGCAGATATATAGCTGAGAAAAATTTTTTGACTTTTTGTTTTAGGGAGATTCCTGTTGAGCATCTGGCAAACTTTTTCATTCCTCTTTTTTTTTTTTTTTGCGGTACGCGGTCCTCTCACTGCTGTGGCCTCTCCTGTTGCGGAGCACAGGCTCCAGATGCGCAGGCTCAGCAGCCATGGCTCACGGGCCCAGCCGCTCCGTGGCATGTGGGATCTTCCCGGACCGGGGCATGAACCTGTGTCCCCTGCATCAGCAGTCGGACTGTCAACCACTGCGCCACCAGGGAAGCCCTCATTCCTCTTTTTAAAAAAAAATTCTTCCACTTCCTCTTGGTCATGACCCCTGTCATCTAGCACTACTGCACTTTGGTCCATGATGCCCTGTCAGATGAGGCTGGTGCCTAGGTCAGGCCCAGGCACTGAGACTCTGCTGGCCAAGCTAGTTTATACGTGCTGATGTGCATCTGTCAATCACCTGAAGTGACTAACTTCATGCCTTCCCTCTTTTGAGGTCTATCGGCCTCAAAAAATGCCCATCCCTCATGTTGTCCTCTTCAGAGCATCCTTGGCAATCTTGACTGTATAACTCCATTCATCAGGGACAGGAAAAGCCAAGAGTTTCCTAATGATGGCCACTGTCACTCCACCACTTTTCATTAATAATGATGCAAAGTTTGTAAATCCCATTCAGCTTGCAGGGTGTTACTTCACTGCTTTGTGTCTGCCATCCCTATTTTTAGGGTCACATCCCAGAACCAAACCGAGAGATCTTTCTCCATGAGCAGTGGAAAGAACATGACTGATGGAAGACCGGTCTTCAAAGATCTTGGTTACTCTGGAACCATAAACATACAATGACGTGAAATGTTTAAGGAGTGTCTCCTCTGTAGGATCTTAAAGGCTCCCTGCAAAGTGCTAACTAGCCTTGATCAAAGAGTTGTCTTCTAAGCTTGAAGGTAGAAATCTGTACATGTGCCCAGCTGATCTGTGGTTTTCCACCATCACCATCCCCTTCTTCTTTCCACCATCCACCCCTTCTTCTTTCCCTGGCTGGAGTGATGACTGCAGAATGGCTCATTCTCTGTGAAGAAAGATGGTTCACTTATAAGGCCTTTTCAGAGATTAATAAACATAATGTTAATATCGTTTCTGTCAGTACTCATCAGCAAGTAGACACTCCACCAAGCCTAATCTCATTTAATTTTTACAACAATCATGAGGGAGTTATTAGCATTATTGCCATTTTACAGATAAGTAAGACTGAGGCTCAGAAATGTTAAGAAACTTGCACGAGGCTGGTAAGGGGAAGAGCTAGGCACCAAACCAGGTCTGCTTGACTCTTGACTTCATGTTTTTTGAATGTCTTTGCCATGCTTTGTGGGCTTTGGACATAATCTCTGCACAGTAAAGGTACAGAGGCAGTTGGCCAACACAGTTCCCTGCATGTCTTACCAAGAGCACCACCTGTACGTGAAGGCTGCTGGCCTCACCACGGCAGCTGTTGGGGTGGTGGTGGAGGGAGAACACAAGAGGGTAGAATCTGTGATTCCTCCTGCTTTACTGCATTGTTCATATACCCGCAGAAAGGATCTATCAAAGAATAAATGCCCAGTGTCCCTGCTCATCATCTAGTCACCACAGGAAATCAAGTTAAAGATTAAATCCTGCATACACCAATATTATTAGTTATCGCCATCAAGGGCTTTAGCCCATTAGGTAACATCAAGCCCCTGCAATGTCACTGATTTTTTTAACTATCGGCTGAAGACGGGGAGACCAGCCCCAAGATTCTGTGTTGTCCTAATTGCCAATCAAGTTGCTCTCAGATGGCATGCTCTGTATATTCTGGAAACTTCATACTGCTACCAGAAATTTCATGATCACCTAGGAAACTTCTAAACATCTTTAAAGGATGTTATTTTCCTGGAAGTGTTATTTCCACTAATGAGCCCTGAGGGCACAGTGACCTTGTCTTTCTCCTTCAAAACGCCATCTCCATCCTTCCTTGTCTGGTATTTATATTGCCACAGGGCTGTCTTCACCTGGTCTCTGTTTCACTAAAATATCCTCTTGAATTTAAACAATTTATTTTCACTTCTCTCAGAGAAGCAGCAATGCCTCAGGCTCAGGAAGGTGCATTTCAGTGTCACGGGAAGTCTGCAATGTGGTCTCTCCCCAGGGGTCTATTCTCACAGCGGTGGTGTGCTCAGGCCGCCATCACACCGGCTGCATCCGAGGTCAGTGAGGTCCAGGTGGATGCAGCCCCCCGGGGAGTGGGTGTAAACAAGATGAAGAGAGCTGGTTTCTGTTCTTAGGGAATTTACAATCTAATAAGAAAAGGGAAAGAAAGGTATACAAATAAACACAAAACAAGGAAGAATATAATGGATGTCTTAAGAAGGCTTTTCACCAAAGTGCTATAGAAATCCAGAGGAGGAAAGGGTCCTTTCATAGAAGGACCCACGCATTGGGTTCTTCAGGTGCATTGCAGGAATCCATGCTTTCTCTAGCAGGATGCTAAGTAAACTACTTACCCTCAACTCAGCCTGATTCTAATTCTTTCCTACCAGTGATCATATGTTGAAAAACCAAAGCTGTTTCACTTGACCATAGGTGTTTATCAGTATTGCTTACCCTTCATTCAGCTCCTTTCTTCTCTGCATTTGGCCTGGTGCCCCTGAAGGTCACCCTCATGTCTGGGTCAGGGTGGCAACATGCCCTCACCAGGTGGGAACAAGCTATTGAGTGGCTTTTTATGAAGGGTCTAGAAGAATGGATTCTTCTAGAATCACCCTGGATTCTGGAATCACCCTGGATTCTGATGGTGGTGCCTGGATATGACCCCCACGTACCTTGAATGGAGACTTGATGATTCTCCAGCAAGTTTTTAAATCACCAGCTGATTTCTAAACCTGGTAAGAAGACACGACTCTTCTGTGTAGGTTATGTCCTGTAATGAGGCTGGGGTGTCTTTTCCCCCCATCATCCTGTGTCCATCCTTCTTTAAGTCATTAAGAACTACTCTCAGCTGGCTTCCATGCTCCTTCCTATATTGTTTTCCTCCCGCTTCGCTGCGTTCTTGGGAATTCCGGTATTTGGGGGATTTTAAGACTCTCTGAGGCAGTGATGATGAAACGGAGCAGGACCCTATGGTCCTCTCCTGCCCTTGTCCTCCACCTGCGTTTTGTCTGTGGAAAAACTTTAACCAAAGAATAAGTTTAATCAGAGAAGTGAGAAAATGCAGAAATGAAGGAAAACAGTCAAAGGAGACCAAATAATAATAGTTTAGTCATTAAACATAGTCAAGGACCTTTAGTTCCTTCTCAAGGGCTATAGGTAATATTCTGAGCCATATCCTGTGAGCTGTCTTGTAGATACTGGAATCCCCATCAGGTGGAAGAAGTGAACTACATGATGACCAGCCTGTAGCCAAGACATAAGCTGCCACAATTCCAAGAATTGGCCTCAAGAAAATGGGACAAACCAACCCTGGAACTGAAGATTAATTGTACTTAAAACAATCAAGATGCCACTGGTCAGACCACCGATGACCAATTTCAAGATGACTGTCAGAGCTGACCGTGCTGTTTTTGCATGCAGACCCCTCCCTCTGCCTGTAAAAGTTCTTCCCCACTGGTTGTCACTGGGGGGGCAGGCAGTTGGCCTTTGGACAGGAGTCCGCTCTCCATGGCTTTTGAGTGGCGAGCAGCCAGACCCCCACTTTTGGCAACAATGAATCCTTGGGGGTTAAAATATAGTCCAGGACTGTTTCCACCCAGAAGGCCCTTTGAGTCCATGGTACTTTGAAAGTCTCTCCTGTCACCTTCCTCCCTAAGGCTGTGGCAAAGTGGCCCAACACTCCCCTCCCCCTCTTTTTTTAAAGTTAGCTATCATTTTTTAACAGCTCCATTGATACACAAAAAATTGCACAGATTAACTGTATGTAATTTGATGAGTTTGGATATATGCTTACAAAAGTATAAAACTCACTTCATAAAGGTAAATATAAAGTCAGATACAGAATACGGTACTAGCGTAATAGTTGTATGTTAATCGCTCTTAATTTTAGTGTAAAAATTAAAAGATAAAGCAATTAAGGATGTCTATAACTTCAAAAATTGGTTAATGGATAGACAATATAAAAAGATGTAAATTAAGACATCGATTTTCCTCCCACTTTGTTATTCAGGTCTGCCAAGCCTGTGTTCATAGAATGAGGACACACTCCTGCTGGATGAAAAGAACCTTTTCTCAGCTTTGTCTGTGGAACTGGTCCACTTTCTTCTTCTGTTAAGTAGACTACGAATAAAAGAAAAAAGATTCATAGAGGGGGGATGAGAAAACAAAACAAACGAAAGAAAACAAGACAATACAAGACGAATCTACGATCATTTCTTGACGTAGCATGTTTCTATTTCTGGTCCTGTGGCTCAAACATTAATTTAAGGGATTTTTTAAAAGACTTAAAATAAATCTCTTTGTTGTAAGATTAAAGAGAATTTCCCATATAAAATAAAATTAAAAACTCAGATTAAAGAAAGCAACATTGCTAGCCAGCTTTCTCTCATTGGCTACACCATCGACACCTTTGAGCCCCAGGATCTCAGATGGAACAACTTCTGAAAACTCTCATCTTTTCACGTCCTGTTTCTTCAGGGAGGCTAAAGGCTGTGGGGAATCCAGAGGCCACCTGTTTGGCCAGTTGGGGCCACTTCGAACTCTTGCACTGGGTATAATCACTTTGATTTTCACATCTGATCTGGCAGAACTGAGGCCAGCCCGTGTCTCACACAAACAACTTCCCTTAGCGACAGACCAACTGCTCCTGCTCTTGCTTTTTTTAAAATAACCCTCAAGGGTAGACTCACCTGTTTGGAAATCTAACATCTGTGCTCCGAAGTTCAGGAGAGCCTAGGCGTCCTGAAGACACGACGGGATGACCTTCAAGGGAAATCAGGCTGTACTGTGACTAAAATGAAGATTTTTCAGATTTGGAAACCTTGTTTATCAACTGGGGCTCCAATTTAAAAAATGGGACAGTCAGTAGACGTCTTCTGATCTCAAGAAGGACATACTGTAAGTTCTGGGTCACTCACCTTCCCACGGCGTCCTCAGTTTTCCCAGAACCTTTGTTGCTCTTAGCAAGCCTTCAGGAAAACCACTTCCTCTGGATGTCTGCCCCCTGTCCCCTGCTTGTTACAGTCTTCCCAGCTGCCCTCTTACAATACTTCCATCATTATTCATTGTCCCCACCGATCACCCCTCCCTCTACCTGCTCCCTTCATAACTTGACCTTGCCCACTGTCCTCTTAAAGGGGAAGAGCAGAGGTGGAGAAATACTCATCTCAGTCATGCTTTTATGGGACTCTCAGTAGCTCTGAATGCTTCATTCAAGGGGGACATCAGCTTTGATTGCCCCTCACTCAGCAAAATGCTTCAAAAAGCAGCCTTTTCACAGAGCCCTGGCCACCATACATCACAGCCTGAGGACCACTTCCCTGTGGCCAGAGCAAGGTCCCTCCCCACACAGCTCTGACTTTCTCTTTGAAGCTGAAGCTAATCTGGGCCTCTGACTCTCTGCAACCTTGAACTTTCATCGTTATCTTCTTTGGCTGACCATCTGCAGCTCAGTCATCTGAATGTGGATGTGCATAAAGGTTCTGCTCGTTACCATGCCATATACATTTGTCCCACACAGGAGCAGTGACGTTGGCACTAAGGATAAGAGTGTGAGCTTTGGGTTCGACATGCTTGGAGGGAATCTCAGAGAACTACCTGTGTGACCTTGAGCAAGTTAATGAATGACTCTGTGCTGGCCTCTATCTCTGCAAACGGAGGTAGGTAACAGAACCTACTGATATATTATTAAAAGGATTATGTGAGATCGTACATATTAAGACCTTAACATAGTTTGTGGCATACAGTAAATTGTCAAAAAATATTAGCTAGTAGTCAATAGAAGTCGAGTGAGATTGAATTACATTTATAAAAATCATTTGAGTCTGCAAGCTCCCAGTCTGTCTAAGGGAGGCACACCATCATCATGATCCAAGTATGCTTCTTCCTGTACCAAGTAAGAACACGTCAGGGCCCATAGCTCAGTCCTTCCTTCCTCCATCAGTTGAAGTAGACATGTGAACGCCTTCCTCCCTTTCTTGTCCTCCAGGTGCCAGTGGTAGGATAGATAGCATATTGTACACCAGGACTTCTCAAATGTTAATGTGCACAAGAATCGCCTGGGAATCTTAGAAAAATACATATTATGGTCAGGTAGCTCTGGGGCGAGGACCTGAGATTCTGAATTTCTCGTATTCATAAGTTTCCAAGTGATATTTCTTCTTCTGGTCTGGGGACCACATTTTGAGTAGTGAGTACCTATACGATAATCCAATCGGCAGAAGGGAGCTTATTCTGGATGAATATTGGTTGGAAAAAGGATGCCAGGAGATCAGCTGCTCTGGCTTGTCACAGTGTTTCAGGCTCCTGCATTTTCACACTCTAGAAATGGAGAGATGGACTATTGCCAAAAAGGTCCTGGAATGGCCATTAAGTCATTCCTGTGGCCAAGGTCATCTTGTTTTCATCTCAGTGTCTCTTTCTCTCTCTCTTTAAAAAAAAAAATTAACAAGGGAGTCATAGTAAACATTTAAAACGGGACACAAATATGCATTTTTGTAAGCAAAGGCACATTAAATACAGGTAAAATATATTTCCGAAAAATGATTCAGATATACACTTCCAAAGTCACAGATTTTTTCAGCATTTCTAAGTTTTAGGAAAAATGATGTAAATTTCTTTTGACTCTGGGGGCTACCTTTCCTCATTATTCCCCATTCTGTGCATATATGAATCACACATTCATACCCATATTCTAATTTAGCTGATATTATAACTTTCTAGGGATTATAATTCTTCACTGTTACTGTAAGAGAGATTTGAGGGAGGTGGATAAGGTGAGGATAGGAAGGAGGCCCTTCCTGGTGGGCAGAAGCAAACCACAACTGGAGAAAGGGTCAAGGCTTTCTTATTTCATAGTAAGTATCATTAGCCTAGGGGTTTTCCAGAACATACTAGCAGATCTGATGTTTCTTGTTCTGTGTCTCCTCACAGCTCTTTGAGGTTTAGTTTTGATCAATCAGGATGTCTCAGAGCACCACCTTTGTATTCTAGGTTAAAGCTGCTACAGGGAGAAGACACCTAGGCATTCCCTTCTAGATTTTTGTGGTATCTGTGGTTTGCAGAAGAGTCAAGCTCATCATTCTTTGATGGCACTTTTCACATGGGTAGATTTTATGGTCCCTGGGTCTCTGATCATAGTGCATGATTGACCTAAAAGGGAGACTCTGCCCGTGAGGGTGGCCAGGGGAATTTCACAGGGCCCAGTCTGTCTGAGTACCGGACAGCTCTTCCTTCAGCTTTTCTCTCGGTGGACACATTCTCCTGATGGACTGGATGTACTGATGTGAAGTTTGCTGTTGGCTTGGCAGCCAGCACTCATGCTGTAAAAGGACAACGGCAGCAATGTGTCTTCTGATACATTGTGTTGGAGGAAATAGCTGGAAAAGAATCGACTCCTGGGCTTCCCTGGTGGCGCAGTGGTTAAGAATCCGCCTGCCGATGCAGGGGACACAGGTTCGAGCCCTGGTCTGGGAAGATCCCACATGCCGTGGAGCAACAAAGCCCGTGTGCCACAACTACTGAGCCTGCGCTCTAGAGCCTGCGAGCCACAACTACTGAGCCCACGTGCCGCAACTACTGAAGCCCATGCACCTAGAGCCCATGCTCCGCAACAAGAGAAGCCACTGCAATGAGAAGCCCGTGCACCGCAACAAAGAGTAGCCCCCACTCGCCGCAACTAGAGAAAAGCTCGCTCACAGAAACAAAGACCAAACACAGCCAAAAATAAAAGAAAAAAATTAAAAAAAAAAAAGAATCAACTCCTCCTTTAGATGGCCCCCACAGTCCTTGATCCTGCAGAACACGTCAGGACAAATGGAAGGACCTTGAGCCCTGGAAGCTCCTTTTGTTGCAATTTATATTATTACCAGCAGAGATTTAGGCCAGGAATATATCTGGATTCTTGTTTGTAATCTTAAGGGTATGTGCTAAGTTTATTTATGTTATAATGTCAAAGATTCCTTGACTTTATGAGGGGAATGATCACTTAGTCCACTTTCATGAATGCGAGTTATGCACTTTAATTTAATTTTACTTTAACATAATTTTACTTTAATTTTTCTGTGTACTGGGAGAAGCTCACGGCTCCCACTAAGCCGATAAGCTCTTATGATGTGTATATATCTTTCCCCTTCTTTGTCTAAATCTCTGAATTTGATGGGGTTTTAAGAAATGGAAGTTTATATATTTTAGAATCTTTTTAACCTCTTATATTCTTAGGCCCATTACAACACCTAAAGATATCTAAAGTTATATTCTATTGGATTTTGGATAGTTTATGTGGCTTTGTCTGACTTGAGAGCAGAACTCATTCTATTATTATTCCTGCTTGAGTTAAAATCTGTTTGTTAATTGATGTGTTTACATTTACTATTTCTGTTCCTGGTTGATACATTTAATGAATCCATTCCATAAAGGTGATTGGATAACAAGACTCAAAAGAAATACATTAGAATATTTCATTTTCTTTTAGAATGTTTTATGTTAAATTTTTCTCACTTTTTTAGAAAAAATATTTTTCTAAATACTTTGCTTTGTAGACCCCCTTGAGAATCTGATAAACTATTGACTCTCCAGAAAAATACACGTACACGTGCCATTTTGTCCTGGTTCGTAATCATTGGTCACTACTGGATTGTGTTAACTTTCTAATCTGTACTTCACTGTCATATTGCTGTCTTCCTATGATTATAGTTCCTCATTAATTTGTTCATTCAATCAGGTTTTCTATCTTTCAGTGCAATATCTAAGTACTCTAACACAGTTTTGAGTACAGTGATATGGGCACATTAAGTATTGATCAACCAACTCCATTCTGGGATCAGAGAAGGTTGCAAAGAGGTAGTGATGTCCTTGGAACTAAAGACTGGGAGATGAGCTGAAGTCTCCCAGGCAGAATGGATTGGGGGCAAGACTCCTAGTCAGATGGAACAGCATGTACAAGGGCAAGAGGTGTGGAAAATTTGGGTGAAAGTTCGAGAAGAAGGAGCAGGGTAGTAGATGGGCCCGGAGGTGTTGTTGGAGCAGTAAAGAGAAGACATCAACCAGAATGCACATAAGGAAGCCTCTAGCTCTATATTTAAGTTCCAGCATCATAAAATCAGCAGATCTTTCTGTTTTTTGGTTTGGATGTTCAGCAGTGTCTGGGGGAGACCTAGTTGAAGGTGAGAATGGCTTTCAATAATGGTATTCTTGTCTCTGAAGAAACAATCTCAAACCTTTTGAAGGAATAATTGGTGTTCAATTTTAATTCTGGGGAGTTTGAAGCTTGATCTCACATTCTATGTGGATCTATGTCATCACCATTATCAACATCTTCATCACCAACAATGAAAACCCACCGCCACTGCCACTCACTTATGTTGGGAGAGCTTAGGCCAAGATAATTTTTAGTAAATATAAGCAAAGAAAAACACACGATCTTGCCTTAGAATACAAATATTGTCTTGTCTGATTCCACATCACAATATGAGGCAGGAAAAAACTGTTACCTTGGTAACTGAATGACAAAAAATGTGAAAATCCATGCCACTGCTTTACTTCATATCCTCACCATCTCTGGCTTGGACTTCTCAGTACCTCTTCACTAGTTTCCCTGCCTTCGATCTTGTCCTGGCTGCATTATCTCCAGCACCATAGCAGAGGGATTTTTTTTAATATGCAAACTTGATCATGATGCTTTGTGACTTAAACA
>NW_006791339.1:68266-81418 GCF_000442215.2 Lipotes vexillifer | reverse complement strand
CACTCCAACTTTCCCTACTTGCATGAGACAACGTCTAAACCTTTAAATGCAGAGAGTAAGACCCTCTTGCCCTGGCCACTACCTACTTGTATAGTCTCATCTCTAAATACTGCTGTTAAATGCAGTCTCCTGAATACACAAGTTGTTTTTCATCTTCTAATATTTGAAGATGATTTTCCTTTAGTCTCATAAGCTCTTTCCTTTTTCTGACTGCATAGATAATTACTATTCATCCTTTAAACTCAAATGTCACACCTTCTAAGAAGCTTCCTCTATATTGCTGGAGACAATTAAGACTTTATTGCACTGTATTCCAACAATGCCTTTCTTCTATTGGTATGAAAACCTTAAGGCACACAAAAAAATTATTCTAACACTGGAATTCCTAGGATAGCAGGATTTTTATTCTGTTACACTTGATGTCCTCTGCACAGGGCTCGGTAGAGAGTTTGACAGTTATTTTATTGAGTATTAGTTGTTTTTTTGGTTTGTTTTTTGTTCTTTTATACTGCAGGTTCTTATTAGTCATCAGTTTTATACACATCAGTGTATACATGTCAATCCCAATCGCCCAATTCAGCACACCACCATCCCCACCCCACTGCGGTTTTCCCCGCTTGGTGTCCATACATTTGTTCTCTACATCTGTGTCTCAACCTCTGCCCTGAAAACCGGTTCATCTGTACCAATTTTCTAGGTTCCACATACATGTGTTAATATACGATATTTGTTTTTCTCTTTCTGACTTACTCTGTATGACAGTCTCTAGATCCATCCACGTCTCAACAAATGACTCATGGCTGAGTAATATTCCATTGTATATATGTACCACAACTTCTTTATCCATTCATCTGTCGATGGGCATTTAGGTTGCTTCCATGACATGGCTATTGTAAATAGTGCTGCAATGAACATTGGGGTGCATGTGTCTTTTTGAATTATGGTTTTCTCTGGGTATATGCCCAGTAGTGGGATTGCTGGATCATATGGTAATTCTATTTTTAGTTTTTTTAAGGAACCTCCATGCTGTTCTCCATAGTGGCTGTATCAATTTACATTCCCACCAACAGTGCAAGAGGGTTCCCTTTTCTCCACACCCTCTCCAGCATTTGTTGTTCATAGATTTTCTGATGGTGCCCATTCTAACTGGTGTGAGGTGATACCTCATTGTAGTTTTGATTTGCATTTCTCTAATAATTAGTGATTTTGGGCAGCTTTTTATGTGCTTCTTGGCCTTCTGTATGTCTTCTTTGGAGAAATATCTATTTAGGTCTTCTGCCCATTTTTGGATTGGGTTGTTTGTTTCTTTAATATTGAGCTGCATGAGCTGTTTATATATTTTGGAGATTAATCCTTTGTCTGTTGTTTCATTTGCAAATATTTTCTCCCATTCTGAGGGTTGTCTTTTGGTCTTGTTTATGGTTTCCTTTGCTGTGCAAAAGCTTTGAAGTTTCATTAGGTCCCATTTGTTTATTTTTGTTTTTATTTCCATTTCTCTAGGAGGTGGATCAAAAAAGATCTTGCTGTGATTTATGTCAAAGAGTGTTCCTCCTATGTTTTCCTCTAAGAGTTTTATAGTGTCTGGGCTTACATTTAGGTCTTTAATCCATTTTGAGCTTATTTTTGCGTATGGTGTTAGGGAGTGATCTAATCTCATACTTTTACATGTAGCTGTCCAGTTTTCCCAGCACTACTTATTGAAGAGACTGTCTTTTCTCCATTGTATATCCTCGCCTCCTTTGTTGTAGATTAGTTGACCATAGGTGTGTGGGTTTATCTCTGGGCTTTCTATCTTTTTCCATTGATCTATGTTTCTGTTTTTGTGCCAGTACCATATTGTATTGATGACTGTAGCTTTGTAGTATAGTCTGAAGTCAGGGAGTCTGATTCCTCCAGCTTCGTTTTTTTCACTCAAGACTGCTTTGGCTATTTGGGGTCGTTTGTGTCTCCGTACAAATTTTAAGATTTTTTTGTTCTAGTTCCGTAAAAAATGCCATTTGTAATTTGATAGGGATTGCATTGAAACTGTAGATTGCTTTGGGTAGCATAGTCATTTTCACAATATTGATTCTTCCAATCCAAGAACATGGTATAGCTCTCCATCTGTTGGTATCATCTTTAATTTCTTTCATCAGTGTCTTATAGTTTTCTGCATACAGGTCTTTTGTCTCCCTAGATAGGTTTATTCCTAGGAATTTTATTCTTTTTTTTGCAATGGTAAATGGGAGTGTTTCCTTAATTTCTCGTTCAGATATTTCATCATTAGTGTATAGGAATGCAAGAGATTTCTGTGCATTAATTTTGTATCCTGCAACTTTACCAAATTCATTGATTACCTCTAGTAGTTTTCTGGCGGCATCTTTAGGATTCTCTATGTATAGTATCATGTCATCTGCAAACAGTGACAGTTTTACTTCTTCATTTTCAATTTGTATTCCTTTTATTTCTTTTTCTTCTCTGATTGCCATGGCTAGGACTTCCAAAACTATGTTGAATAATAGTGGTGAGAGTGGACAACCTTGTCTTGTTCCTGACCTTAGAGGAAATGCTTTCAGTTTTTCACCATTGATAATGATGTTTGCTGTGGGTTTGTCATATACGGCCTTTATTATGTTGAGGTAGGTTCCCTCTCTGCCCACTTTCTGGAGAGTTTTTATCGTAAATGGGTGTTGAATTTTGTCAAAAGCTTTTTCTGCATCTATTGAGATGATCATATGGTTTTTCGTCTTCAGTTTGTTAATATGGTGTACCACATTGACTGATTTGCATATATTGGAGAATCCTTGCATCCCTGGGATAAATCCCACTTGATCATGGTGTATGATCCTTTTAATGTGTTGTTGGATTCTGTTTGCTAGTATTTTGTTGAGGATTTTTGCATCTATATTCATCAGTGATATTGGTCTGTAATTTTCTTTTTTTGTAGTATCTTTGGTTTTGGTCTCAGGGTTATGGTGGCCTCATAGAATGAGTTTGGGAGTGTTCCTTCCTCTGCAATTTTTTGGAAGAGTTTGAGAAGGATAGGTGTTAGCTCTTCTCTAAATGTTTGATAGAATTCACCTGTGAAGCCATCTGGTCCTGGACTTTTGTTTGTTGGAAGATTTTTTTTTTTTTTTGAGGTACGCAGGCCTCTCACTGTTGTGGCCTCTCCCATTACAGAGCACAGACTCTGGACACACAGGCTCAGTGGCCATAGCTCACGGGCCTAGCCGCTCCGCGGCATGTGGGATCTTCCCGGACCGGGGCATGAACCTGTGTCCCCTGCATCGGCAGGCGGACTCTCAACCACTGCGCCACCAGGGAAGCGCTGTTGGAAGATTTTTAATCATACTTTCAATTTCATTACTTGTGATTGGTCTGTTCATATTTTCTATTTCTTCCTGGTTCAGTCTTGGAAGGTTATAACTTTCTAAGAATTTGTCCATTTCTTCCAGGTTGTCCATTTTATTGGCATAGAGTTGCCTGTAGTAGTCTCTTAGGATGCTTTGTATTTCTGCAGTGTCTGTTGTAACTTCTCTTTTTTCATTTCTAATTTTATTGATTTGAGTCCTTTCCCTCTTTTTCTTGATGAGTCTGGCTAATGGTTTATCAATTTTATTTATCTTCTCAAAGAACCAGCTTTTAGTTTTATTGATCTTTGCTGTTGTTCTCTTTGTTTCTGTTTCATTTATGTCTGCTCTGATCTTTATGATTTCTTTCCTTCGGCTAACTTTGGGTTTTGTTTGTTCTTCTTTCTCTAGTTCCTTTAGGGGTAAGGTTAGATTGTTTATTTGAGATTTTTCTTGTTTCTTGAGGTAGGCTTGTATAGCTGTACACTTCCCTCTTAGAACTGCTTTGGCTGCATCCCATAGGTTTTGGATCATCGTGTTTTCATTGTCATTTGTCTCTAGGTATTTTTTTGTTTCCTCTTTGATTCCTTCAGTGATCTCTTGGTTATTTGGTAACGTATTGTTTAGCCTCCATGTGTTTGTGTTTTTTACGTTTTTTTCCCTGTAATTCACTTCTAATCTCATAGCACTGTGGTCAGAAAAGATGTTTGATATGATTTCAGTTTTCTTAAATTTACTGAGGCTTGATATGTGACCCAAGATGTGATCTATTCTGGAGAATGTTCGATGAGCACTTGAGAAGAAAGTGTAATCTGCTGTTTTTGGATGGAATGTCCTATAAATATCAATTAAATCTATCTGGTCTGTTGTGTCATTTAAAGCTTCTGTTTCCTTATTTATTTTCATTTTGGATGATCTGTCCATTGGTGTAAATGAGGTGTTAAAGTCCCCCACTATTATTGTGTTACTGTCAATTTCCTCTTTTATAGCTGTTTGCAGTTGCCTTATGTATTGAGGTGCTCCTATGTTGGGTGCATATATATTTATAATTGTTATATCTTCTTCTTGGATTGATCCCTTGATCATTATGTAGTGTCCTTCCTTTTCTCATGTAACATTCTTTATTTTAAAGTCTATTTTATCTGATATGAGAAATCTACTCCGGCTTTTTTTTGACTTCCATTTGCATGGAATATCTTTTTCCATCCCCTCACTTTCAGTCTGTATGTGTCCTGAGGTCTGAAGTGGGTCTCTTGTAGAGAGCATATATATGGGTCTTGTTTTTGTATCCATTCAGCAAGCCTGTGTCTTTTGGTTGGAGCATTTAATCCATTCACGTTTAAGGTAATTATCGATATGTATGTTCCTATGACCATTTTCTGAATTGTTTTGGTTTGTTTTTGTAGGTCCTTTTCTTCTCTTGTGTTTCCCACTTAGAGAAGTTCCTTTAGCATTTGTTGTAGAGCTGGTTTGGTGGTGCTGAATTCTCTTAGCTTTTGCTTGTCTGTAAAGCTTTTGATTTCTCCATTGAATCTGAATGAGATCCTTGCTGGGTAGAGTAATCTTGGTTGTAGGTTCTTCCCTTTCATCACTTTAAGTATATCATGCCACTCCCTTCTGGCTTGTAGAGTTTCTGCTGAGAAATCAGCTGTTAACCTTATGGGAGTTCCCTTGTATGTTATTTGTTGTTTTTCCCTTGCTGCTTTCAATAATTTTTCTTTGTCTTTAATTTTTGCCAGTTTGATTACTATGTGTCTCGGCATGTTTCTCCTTGGGTTTATCCTGTATGGGACTTGCTGTGCTTCCTGGACTTGGGTGGCTATTTCCTTTCACATGTTAGGGAAGTTTTTGACTATAATCTCTTCAAATATTTTCTCTGGTCCTTTCTCTCTCTCTTCTCCTGCTGGGACCCCATAATGCAAATGTTGTTGCGTTTAATGTTGTCCCAGAGGTCCCTTAGGCTGTCTTCATTTCTTTTCATTCTTTTTTCTTTATTTTGTTCTGCAGCTGTGAATTCCACCATTCTGTCTTCCAGGTCACTTATCCGTTCTTCTGCCTCAGTTATTCTGCTATTGATTCCTTCTAGTGTAGTTTTCATTTCAGTTATTGCATTGTTCATCTCTGTTTGTTTGTTCTTTAATTCTTCTAGGTCTTTGTTAAATATTTCTTGCATCTTGTTGATCTTTGCCTCCATTTAGTTGTTTTTCTGTTTTTTTTGTTTGTTTGTTTGCTTTGTTTATTTGTGGCATGCGGGCCTCTCACTGCTGTAGCCTCTCCTGTTGCGGAGCACAGGCTCCAGACGCGCAGGCCCAGCGGCCATGGCTCACAGTCCCAGCCGCTCCGCAGCATGTGGGATCTTCCCAGACCGGGGCACGAACCCGTGTCCCCTGCATCGGCAGGTGGACTCTCAACCACTGAGCCACCAGGGAAGCCCTTTTCTGGGGTTTTATATTGCTCCTTCATCTGGTATATAGCTGTCTGCCTTTTCTTCTTGTCTATCTTTCTGTGAATGTGGTTTTTGTTCCACAGGCTGCAGGATTGTAGTTCTTCTTGCTTCTGCTGTCTGCCCTCTGGTGGATGAGGCTATCTAAGAGGCCTGTGTAAGTTTCCTGATGGGAGGGACTGGTGGTGGGTAGAGCTGACTGTTGCTCTGAGTTTGACAGTTATTGAATGAGTGAAAACACATATGTTGTTTAAGATAATCTCTAAGGATAAACACCCAAAGTTTATTTTTGTGATGAGAAAGTTATACTTTCTTTCCCCTCCTGAGAATTCTTTTCATTTACTTTGGTGAGAATGGGATGGAGGGCTAAGAACAGAGCTATGAAAAACAGAGAGAAGAAGGAAATTAGAAGAGACTAAAGCATAGAGAGCGATAAGACAGAAAGGAAGTGAAAAGAAGGCTATCCTTCTTGATATTAATGTATCAGTTTCAGGACCAGAGAGAAAAATGCCCATGGATTTTCAAAAAGCAAGCTGGAGTTCCCGTCTGGCCATGAGGTAGGGCCATGTCCATCTGTCCCTGCTTCCGAAGGAAGAGAAGAGAACATGTGAGGTCTCCCTGTACAAAGTTCAGAAGGAACTCGGGCATCCACACTCCAGCTGTCTCTCCATTCTGTTTATTTTCCTTTTCATACTCTCTCCCAGCTCTTAGGAACCTTCCCTTTCAGCCTGTTCAGCTGAAGATTGCAAGAAAACATAACCTTGGCAACCCCAAAGGGCCTTTGGAACCCATTCAGACATCCATTATTAAAATCCAAAAGCTAGATTTTTCCTGAGAACTAAGCACAGTACTTGGCTGTACTTGGTAGACATATGGAAATATGCTGGCTTTTCCATGTGGGTGAGTGGGCAGTAGCACTGTTGACCTACCTAAACTGGGAAAGCAAGTATAGGTGAAGAATCTTTAGTGCTGTGTCTTTTTACCCTTTATGTGAATACAGCCTGGAAAAGGTACTCTTGAAATATGCTCTAGCCTAAAGAAGAGAAGATCATGGTGGAGGCAAGAGCACAGGCAACCTGGCTGCCAGTGTCATTGACAATGATCTTCCCAGGAGATTGTCCTGCTATGGTAGCTCTGAAAGTGGAAACTCCCTCACTCAGTAGAGTCTGCTTCGAATTGGGCTAATGGCTTACAGTGGTTCCTCTTCCAGACCAATTGCCCTCCTTTTGGGGTAGTAGCTCCAAAGTGCCAGAGGTGAGGGAAGGGGTGCACCCCTCACCTGGAATTGAAATATGGGCAAAATCTAGTTAAAGAGAATGTCCAGAGTAGATGTGATCCGTGGAATGAGAGCATTCATATGAGGAAGTGTAGCTGGTGGGAAGAAGTGTGTCTGAGAGGAGGTACCAGAGAGGGATAACAAGTAACTTGAGGGGTTTACCAGGAGACAGTGGATGATGATGGTGGTAGGATACCTGTGGTTGCATTTCAGGGACCAACAGATAGCAGTTCTATTGCAGCTGCCAGCTG
Organism: Lipotes vexillifer; assembly: GCF_000442215.2. NCBI lineage: Eukaryota > Metazoa > Chordata > Mammalia > Artiodactyla > Lipotidae > Lipotes > Lipotes vexillifer. The sequence continues at coordinate 74,119 of NW_006791339.1, read as the reverse complement.
ATAGCTAGCTGCCTGCTTTTCTCCTTCCAGTGGTGCCTTAAGAGTCCTTTCCCCAGAGTGCTGACCTTGGTACAGTTTTCCCCATATGCCCTTTCCTAGGGATGGCTCAGGTTCCTACACACAAAGGGAAGATAAGAATTGAATACTGAAATATTCATATATATGGTTTATCCATGGGGTTGCTAGACTCAAAATCTCCAACTAGTAGGACATTTTCACCAAACCATATTTTACTTTCATGGTCTAACTATATGCATAGACAAAGATCATATTTTCCTCTGGGCTTTAGTATAGTATCTTCCTTTAGTACAATATCTTTCCTCTGGGCTTTAGTACAGTTGCTTCAGTATCCACAGGGGATTGATTGCAGGATTCCTGTGAGCACCGAGGTCCAAGGATGCTCAAGTCGTTTGTATAAAATGGCATAGTATTTGCATACAACCTATGCCCATCTTCCTGTATACTTTAAATCATCTCTAGGTTACTTATAATACTTAATACAATGCTATGCTATGTAAATAGTTGCCAGCCATGCAGCAAATTCAAGTTTTGATTTTTGGAACTTTCTGGAACTTTTTTTTCCTGAATATTTTTGATCTCCAGTTGGTTGAATCTGCAAATACAGAACTGTGGATACAGAAGGCCAACTGTACTTCAGAAGCTGGAAATCAATGGAAATACACACACACACACACACACACACACACACACACACACACACACCCCACATGCATGTAGCTTTTTCTATGATTAGGGTTGGTTATGGAGGAAAAGTAGGTAATGTTTCATTCATTCACTTGTTCATTCATTCATGTCATATACTCTGAGCACCTCTTTGAGCTAGTTCTCCTGCTAGGAGCTGGAATATAGCAGGGTATAGTCAGAAGTCTTTACCCTTATAAGGCTCATAACTAATATGACCTCAGGCAATAGATTGACGTCTCTATTATCTCTACAATACAATATAATATTCAGTTGACTTTCTTCCTCTCTGTTCTCTGTCCTGGGAGTCCTGTGGGCCCCAGCACCTCTGCAATCCCAGAGCAGATGCACGGAGGGCAGAGTCAGGGGAGTGCACCGTGACACTGACTCATGTCCGCCGGGTGACTGGATAAGCCAGTGGGTTTCTTGGGGGCTTCCATTTTTACAGCCGTATTATGAAAAATCCAGTACCCACCCTTGCCACAAGGGCCATTCTGCTGGCTTCCAGTGTCACAGCTATGCTAGAAACAGCTGGCTATTCTAGGCGGTGCTTTTGCCATTAGTGTTTCATGCTGTCTCTTCAATGTCCACATACGGGGTGCGAGGGCCACCTGGTCGGAGGTGGCCTGCTCTGCTTTGGGGTGGAATCCTGGCTTCTCTCTGCAGTCTTGTTTATAAATCTCCGTCTGCTCAGTCTCAGAGGAGAGGAGAACACCAGGCAGCACTGCTGGCTGCTCTGCGTCTGCTCTGCAAAGAGTTCTGGTAATTTTCCTTTGGGAGAAAAAGGGCTGGTTGCCAGCCTTAGCCTGTGATCCCTCCGCTGTCCTGCCTGTGTCAGCTGATGAAATAAGGGCTTTTGATTTCATTTTCCATTATCTTCTCTGACACGGAGCCACTAAGAAAAGGAGGCTAGTAACTTTCAGGTTATCCCAGGCAGCTGAGAAATATTCACCGGAACAAAAATATTAAGACTCACTAAATCCTAGGACTCAAATCACAGTAGTATACTAACGCTTATAATACATTATGCCTTTGTAGATTTGCAGATATGTTTGTGTATGCACATTTTTCTTCCCCCCAAATTTGTAACAAATGAGAAAGAATAATAACCCCTTTGCACTATCTTTGTTTTTCAGGTTGAAAAGCAAAAACACCATGCATCTCTTGGCCAAAAAGAGTTTATCTTCTGTACATTTTTGGAGCAGGGTTTTGTGGGAATCTAGGTTTTCCATCTTTAAAAAAAATTATTCCTATATTCTAGCTACTTGTGGGGACCCTTCCTCTTGGAAAATGTAGAGTGTCTAGCGCTGAACATTTTAGTTGAGGCACTATACCTCAAGCTCCTAGTGTGTTTTGTTGCCTTCTAGTATATTTCACCACAGAAAGGGTGTTCATGTATGGGTGTATTTCATTTAACAACACAATCTAGTCTTATATGCCGGAAGCATTATTTTTCTTATCAAGACTTTAAATCCTTCTCTCCTTGCTAAATAATAAATTTAACATTATTTAAAGAGATTGGACTCTCGTGCCTATTTCCCTTATAAGAACTTCTAAGGAGCTGAGAATGGCTCTGCATGAAACTTCTGGAACAAGCTGGGTCAACCTTGAGCAGATTATTTCTGATTCTCAGCTCTCTCCTTCGATGGAAGGGGCATGGGGCTCAGTAAATGCTGCCAAAGATCTTTAAGTTGTGGGCACATCTACATGTATAAACAGTTTAAATAAATGCATCAGTGTGTTTCATTCGTTTAAGTTAGTAAAGTATACACTTATTAAATTACACACTTGGATTCATTCTCTCCACAACTGTTTGGAATGAAACCAGCCATTTAAGGGAAAAGATCAATTTGGTTGGCTGCTGCTATCGTGTAAGATAGAACAACGCACGTTAGCATGCTTTTCCCTCTTTGGCCGGGGGCACAGCTGGTATTATATAGTCCAAAGTGATTCAACGGGTCAATTATTGTGACATTGCATTTCTAAACTGTTCCAAAAGCAAAGGTTGAAAGTTGTTTTTAAGAGTTATCAAGCGATCATTCTGTTGGTATCTGGAAGGGAAAACCCCCCTGAGAAAACCCTGCTCACAGGGGTCATTTCACTTATTCACCTAAGGAATATCGGATCCCTCTCTAATAATCACTAAGGTGCCATGTGGGATCATTTAGCTAAGTGATATGCATCTGTTATCATACCTCACAGGTAACTATGGCAACGGATGCTGTGCTGACAAGCTCTGTGCCTACCATTATTAGAGATTCGACAGTCTTCCCAACTACAATTAATTGGTATTTTTTCCCCCCCTGGATTTGTAAGGCAATTGACGTCAGCATTTCCAGAGTGCAAATAAAGACATTTCGGGTGTGGAAAAAAAACAGACTTCATTTTAAAATCATGGCATTTACTCAGAAAGGCAGCTCAGAGAGGGAAATGCAAATGGGGAAGCATCAGTCTGGTCTGCCTTTCTCTTTTCAGAGAGAAGGAGCTTGTCAATGTTTCTGTGAGTGAAATTAGAGCCAGTGGTTTTAGACATCTCCATGTGTGAAACAGCTAATTTTTTCCTTGCAATATTTAGAGAGAAAGCATCCCAGAGAAAATTCTAAATAGCAATACACTATTTTGGCCAGCCCACAAGATAGCTTTTTCTCAGCCTTTTTTTTTTTCCTTTTTTTCTTTGTTTTCCTGCTTTATAACAAAGTGAATCAGTTATACATATACATATGTTCCCATATCTCTTCCCTCTTGCGTCTCCCTCCCTCCCACCCTCCCTATCCCACCCCTCCAGGCAGTCACAAAGCACCAAGCTGACTCCCTGTGCTATGCGGCTGCTTCGCACTACCTATCTACCTTACGTTTGGTAGTGTATATATGTCCATGCCTCTCTCTCGCTTTGTCACAGCTTACCCTTCCCCCTCCCCATATCCTCAAGTCCATTCTCTAGTAGGTCTGTGTCTTTATTCCTGTCTTACCCCTAGGTTCTTCATGACATTTTTTTCCCCCTTAAATTCCATATATATGTATTAGCATACGGTATTTGTCTTTCTCTTTCTGACTTACTTCACTCTGTATGACAGACTCTAGGTCTATCCACCTCATTACAAATAGCTCAATTTCGTTTCTCTTTATGGCTCAGTAATATTCCATTATATATATGTGCCACATCTTCTTTATCCATTCATCCGATAATGGACACTTAGATTGTTTCCATCTCCGGGCTATTCTAAATAGAGCTGCAATGAACATTTTGGATGACTCTTTTGAATTCTGGTTTCCTCAGGGTATATACCTAGTAGTGGGATTGCTGGGTCATATGGTAGTTCTATTTGTAGTTTTTTAAGGAACCTCCATACTGTTCTCCATAGTGGCTGAACCAATTCACATTCCCACCAGCAGTGCAAGAGTGTTCCCTTTTCTCCACACCCTCTCCAGCATTTATTGTTTCTAGATTTTTTGATGATGGCCATTCTGACTGGTGTGAGATGATATCTCATTGTAGTTTTGATTTGCATTTCTCTAATGATTAATGATGTTGAGCATTCTTTCATGTGTTTGTTGGCAGTCTGTATATCTTCTTTGGAGAAATGTCTATTTAGGTCTTCTGCCCATTTTTGGATTGGGTTGTTTATTTTTTTGTTATTGAGCTGCATGAGCTGCCTGTAAATTTTAGAGATTAATCCTTTGTCAGTTGATTCATTTGCAAATATTTTCTCCCATTCTGAGGGTTGTCTTTTGATCTTGTTTATGGTTTCCTTTGCTGTGCAAAAGCTTTGAAGTTTCAATAGGTCCCATTTATTTATGTTTGTTTTTATTTCCATTTCTCTAGGAGGTGGGTCAAAAAGGATCTTGCTGTGATTTATGTCATAGAGTGTTCTGCCTATGTTTTCCTCTAAGAGTTTGATAGTTTCTGGCCTTATATTTAGGTCTTTAATCCATTTTGAGCTTATTTTTGTGTATGGCGTTAGGGAGTGATCTAATCTCATACTTTTACATGTAGCTGTCCAGTTTTCCCAGCACCACTTATTGAAGAGGTTGTCCTTTCTCCACTGTACATTCCTGCCTCCTTTATGAAAGATAAGGTGACCATATGTGCGTGGGTTTATCTCTGGGCTTTCTATCCTGTTCCATTGAGCTGTCTTTCTGTTTTTGTGCCAGTACCATACTGTCTTGATTACTGTAGCTTTGTAGTATAGTCTGAAGTCAGAGAGCCTGATTCCTCCAGCTCCGTTTTTCGTTCTCAAGATTGCTTTGGATATTCGGGGTCTTTTGTGTTTCCATACAAATTGTGAAATTTTTTGTTCTAGTTCTGTGAAAAATACCAGTGGTAGTTTGATAGGGATTGCATTGAATCTCTAGATTGCTTTGGGTAGTAGGGTCATTTTCACAATGTTCATTCTTCCAATCCAAGAACATAGTATATCTCTCCATCTATTTGGATCATCTTTAATTTCTTTCATCAGTGTCTTATAATTTTCTGCATACAGGTATTTTGTCTCCTTAGGGAGGTTTATTCCTAGATATTTTATTCTTTTTGTTGCAATGGTAAATGGGAATGTTTTCTTGATTTCACTTTCAGATTTTTCAACATTAGTGTATAGGAATGCAAGAGATTTCTGTGCATTAATTTTGTATCCTGCTACTTTACCAAGTTCATTGATTAGCTCTAGTAGTTTTCTGGTAGCATCTTTAGGATTCTCTATGTATAGTATCATGCCATCTACAAACAGTGACAGCTTTACTTCTTCTTTTCCGATTTGGATTCCTTTTATTTCCTTTTCTCCTCTGATTGCTGTGGCTAAAACTTCCAAAACTATGTTGAATAGGAGTGGTGAGAGTGGGCAACCTTGTCTTGTTCCTAATCGCAGTGGAAATGCTTTCAGTTTTTCACCATTGAGGATGATGTTGGCTGTGAGTTTGTCATATATGGCCTTTATTATGTTGAGGAAAGTTCCCTCTACGCCTACTTTCTGCAGGGTTTTTAGCATAAATCGGTGTTGAATTTTGTCGGAAGCTTTCTCTGCATCTATTGAGATGATCATATGGTTTTTCTCCTTCAATTTGTTAATGTGGGTTATCACATTGATTGTTTTGCATATATTGAAGAATCCTTGCATTCCTGGAATAAACCCCACTTGATCATGGTGCATGATTCTT
>NW_006791339.1:57493-68256 GCF_000442215.2 Lipotes vexillifer | reverse complement strand
AATGTTTTATCAATTTTGTTTATCTTCTCAAAGAAGCAGCTTTTAGTTTTATTGATCTTTGCTATTGTTTCCTTCATTTCTTTTTCATTTATTTCTGATCTGATTTTTATGATTTCTTTCCTACTGCTAACTTTGGGGGTTTTTTTGTTCTTCTTTCTCTAATTGCTTTAGGTGCAAGGTTAGGTTGTTTATTCGAGATGTCTCCTGTTTCTTAAGGTAGGATTGTATTGCTATAAACTTCCCTCTTAGAACTACTTTTGCTGCATCCCATTGATTTTGGGTCATCCTGTCTCCACTGTCATTTGTTTCTAGGTATTATTTATTGCCTCTTTGATTTCTTCAGTGATCACTTCGTTATTAAGTAGTGTATTGTTTAGCCTCCATGTGTTTGTAATTTTTACAGACCTTTTCCTGTAATTGATATCTAATCTCATAGCATTGTGGTCAGAAAAGATACTTGAAACAATTTCAATTTTCTTAAATTTACCAAGGCTTGACTTGTGACCTAAGATATGATTTATCCTGGAGAATGTTCCATGAGCACTTGAGAAAAATGTGTATTCTGTTATTTTTGGATGGAATGTCCTATAAATATCAATTAATTACATCTTGTTTAATGTATCATTTAAAGCTTGTGTTTCCTTATTTATTTTCATTTTGGATGATCTGTCCATTGGTGAAAGTGGGGTGTTAAAGGCCCCTACTATGAATGTGTTACTGTCGATTTCCCCTTTTATGGCTGTTAGTATTTGCCTTATGTATTGAGGTGCTCCTATGTTGGGTGCATAAATCTTTACAATTGTTATACCTTCTTCTTGGATCGATCCCTTGATCATTACGTAGTGTCCTTCTTTGTCTCTTCTAATATTCTTTATTTTAAAGTCTATTTTTTCTGATATGAGAATTGCTACTCCAGCTTTCTTTGGGTTTCCATTTGCATGAAATATCTTTTTCCATCCCCTTACTTTCAGTCTGTATGTGTCTCTAGGTCTGAAGTGGGTCTCTTGTAGACAGCAAATATATGGGTCTTGTTTTTGTATCCATTCAGCCAATCTGTGTCTTTTGGTGGGAGCATTTAGTCCATTTATATTTAAGGTAATTATTGATATGTATGTTTGTATTCCCATTTTCTTAATTGTGTTGGGCTCATTATTGTAGGTCTTTTCCTTCTCTTGTGCTTCTTGCCTAGAGAAGTTCCTTAGCAGTTGTTGTAAAGCTGGTTTGGTGGTGCTGAACTCTCTCAGCTTTTGCTTGTTTGTAAATGTTTTAATTTCTCCATCAAATCTGAATGAGATCTTTGCTGGGTAGAGTAATCTTGGTTGCAGGTTTTTCTCCTTCATCACTTTAAATATGTCCTGCCAGTTCCTTCTGGCTTGCAGAGTTTCTGCTGAAAGATCAGCTGTTAACCTTATGGGGATTCCCTTGTGTGTTATTTGTTGTTTATCCCTTGCTGCTTTTAATATGTTTTCTTTGTATTTGATTTTTGACAGTTTGATTAATATGTGTCTTGGCATATTTCTCCTTGGAGTTTTCCTGTATGGGACTCTCTGTGCTTCCTGGACTTGATTAACTATTTCCTTTCCCATATTAGGGAAGTTTTCAACTATAATCTCTTCAAATATCTTCTCAGTCCCTTCCTTTTTCTCTTTTTCTTCTGGAACCTCTAAAATTCGAATGTTGGTGCGTTTAATATTGTCCCTGAGGTCTCTGAGACTGTCCTCAGTTCTTTTCATTCTTTTTTCTTTATTCTGCTCTGCAGTAGTTATTTCCACTATTTTATCTTCCAGGTCACTTATCCATTCTTCTGCCTCAGTTATTCTGCTATTGATCCCATCTAGAGTATTTTTAATTTCATTTATTGTGTTGCTCATCGTTGTTTGTTTCATCTTTAGTTCTTCTAGGTCCTTGTTAAATGTTTCTTGCATTTTGTCCATTCTGTTTCCAAGATTTTGGATCATCTTTCCTGTCATTATTCTGAATTCTTTTTCAGGTAGACTGCCTATTTTCTCTTCATTTGTTAGGTCTGGTGGGTTTTTATCTTGTTCCTTCATCTGCTATGTGTTTTTCTGTCTTCTCATTTTGCTTATCTTACTGTGTTTGGGTCTCCTTTTTGCAGGCTGCAGGCTCATAGTTCCCGTTGTTTTTGGTGTCTGTCCCCAGTGGCTAAGGTTGGTTCAGTGGGTTGTGTAGGCTTTCTTGCGGAGGGGACTAGTGCCTGTGTTCTGGTGGATGAGGCTGGATCTTGTCTTTGTGGTGGGCAGGTCCACGTTTGGTGGTGTGTTTTGCGGTGTCTGTGGACTTATTATGATTTTAGGCAGCCTCTCTGCTAATGGGTGGGGTTGTGTTCCTGTCTTGCTACTTGTTTGGCATAGGATGTCCAGCACTGTAGCTTGCTGGTTGTTGAGTGAAGCTGGGTGCTGGTGTTGACATGGAGATCTCTGGGAGATTTTCGCCGTTTGATATTATGTGGAGCTGGGAGGTCTCTTGTGGACCAGTGTCCTGAAGTTGGCTCTCCCACCTCAGAGGCACAGCACTGACTCCTGGCTGCAGCACCAAGAGCCTTTCATCCACACGGCTCAGAATAAAAGGGAGAAAAAGTAGAAAGAAAGAATTAGTAGAAGTAGAAAGAAAGAAAGAAAGAAGGAAAGAAAGAAAGAAAAGGGAGGGAGGGAGGGAAGAAGGAAGGAAGGAGGGAAGGAAGAAAAAAGAAAGAAAGGAAGAAGATAAAGTAAAATAAAATAAAGTAAGATAAAATATAATAAAGTTATTAAAATAAAAAATAATTATTAAGTAAAAAACCAAAGAAAATTTTAAAAAACCAAAACAACAACAACAACAAAAACGGACGGATAGAACCCTAGGACAAATGGTGGAAGCAAAGCTATACAGCATAAATCTTGCTCTCAGAGTCCACTTCCTTAATGTGGGATGATTCGTTGTCTATTCATGTATTCTACAGACATCAAGTTGATTGTGGAGCTTTAATCCGCTGCTTCTGAGGCTGCTGGGAGAGATTTCCCTTTCTCTTCCTTGTTCTCACAGCTCACAGGGGCTCAGCTTTGGATTTGGCCCCGCCTCTGCGTGTAGGTCGCCGGAGGGCGTCTGTTCTTCGCTCAGACAGGACGGGGTTAAAGGAGCCGCTGATTCGGGGGCTCTGGCTCACTCAGGCCGGGGGGAGGGAGGGGCACGGAGTGCGGGGCGAGCCTGCGGCGGCAGAGGCCGGCGTGACGTTGCACCAGCCTGAGGCGCGCCGTGCGTTCTCCCGGGGAAGTTGTCCCTGGATCCCGGGACCCTGGCAGTGGCGGGCTGCACAGGCTCCCGGGAGGGGAGGTGTGGAGAGTGACCTGTGCTCGCACACAGGCTTCTTGGTGGCGGCAGCAGCAGCCTTAGCGTCTCATGCCCGTCTCTGGGGTCCGTGCTTTTAGCCGCGGCTCGCGCCCGTCTCTGGAGCTCCTTTAAGCAGCGCTCTTAATCCCCTCTCCTCGCGCACCAGGAAACAAAGAGGGAAGAAAAAGTCTCTTGCCTCTTCGGTAGGTCCAGACTTTTCGCTGGACTCCCTCCCGGCCAGCCGTGGTGCACTAACCCCCTGCAGGCTGTGTTCACGCCGCCAACCCCAGTCCTCTCCCTGCGCTCCGACCGAAGCCCGAGCCTCAGCTCCCAGCCCCGCCCGCGCCGGCGGGTGAGCAGACGAGCCTCTCGGGCTGGTGAGTGCCGGTCGGCCCCGATCCTCTGTGCGGGAATCTCTCCGCTTTGCCCTCCGCACCCCTGTGGCTGCGCTCTCCTCCGGGGCCCCGAAGCTTCCCCTCCGCCACCTGCAGTCTCCGCCCGCGAAGGGGCTTCTAGTGTGTGGAAACCTTTCCTCCTTCACAGCTCCATCCCACTGGTGCAGGTCCCGTCCCTATCCTTTTGTCTCTGTTTATTCTTTTTTCTTTTGCCCTACCCAGGTAAGTGGGGGGTTTCTTGCCTTTTGGGAAGTCTGAGGTCTTATGCCAGCGTTCAGTAGGTGTTCTGTAGGAGTTGTTCCACGTGTAGATGTATTTCTGATGTATCTGTGGGGAGGAAGGTGATCTCCGCATCTTACTCTTCCGGCCATCTTCCCGGAAGCCAGCTGGGAGACTTTCCAGACTTGATTTTAAATACTGTATCTGGGCCTTACTAGCTTTAAAGGCTTTTGTTAGAGGAAGTGAATGTTAACAACTCTTTATAATTTAAAGTTGCCCTCTCCCAGGAACTTCAACACTTCTCCGGAGGGATCGAAGCCTTCTCAGCCTTTCTAATGAGTTGTTTGCAGTTTTATTTCTCCAGGGTTTGTGGTGAAAAGCAGTCTGATTATTTTGACTTTGGAAACTTTACTTAATAGTATTTTAATGTGTCAGAAATCCTTAGGCAAGGGACTAAGGCTTCAAAAGAACTCTGCATTCTGGGTATATTTAGTTCCATGGTAGGATTAGGACAAAAGCAGACCTTGGTGTCTGCTGTGAAAAGTTGAAAGGCCCCAGAAAGGAACTTCAGCAGATTCCAGGTTAATAAGCATTTATTAAGTACCCATATGTGCCTTGAAAATCCTAGATACTTTCACATTTATCTCCTCACTTAGTATCCTTATTAAGGTAAAAAGAACTCTTGTAATTAGCCTTGAAGATATATATATTTGTGTGTGTATGTATATATGAGATGGGTATAATCAAAGCCCATAGCTTGCCATCATATGGCTACTTTAAAAACTAAAATAAAACTTGAAGGCTAGTGGAAGAGTTGAAGAAGGTGTGGACTATAAGCTGAGATTTTAAGAATGGATAAAATTTTAGATAAACGAAGAAAAAAATGAAGTTTGATTCCAGTTGCAGTTGCAAAAAAAGAGTAGAGAAGAAAAGTGCTTATGTGGTAAAAATAGTTAGGAAGCTATGGGGTAGTTTGGGGAAACACACTGGTACCTTTGAATAAATCACAGTGATGATTGGATTGCATTGCATGTGGGTGAGTCATGGTCTGTGAAATGAGATGGAGAGGGATACAATTCATTGAGACAAAGAACACCAGAAAAGGATCAGACTGGGAGGGTGGTAAATGAAGAGCTCTGTGTATAAGTTGAATTGCTAGAGCTTTTTGACTTTAACATGGAGCTATTAAGGAATTGGTTGAATACAATAAATGTATTGAGCTGGGGCCTAGAGGTTTTAGTTAGAGAGGTGATTGGTATTTAGGAGCATAATATGGAAGCAAATACACCGAGGAAGAGATATTCCCCAAGCCCTACATGATCAGAAAGATCTGGATGCCAGAAATATTACATAGGATACATATGTGAAGTTTATGGATGGGGAGCTGAAATTAGACTAGAATTATAAGAGAGGTCTGCTGCTAAAGAAACGCATTAAAATTTTTCAACTTAGTAAAATTTGAAGCCATAGGAGTGTATAAAAAGTATGAGGGAGAAAGCATAGAAAGAGAATGGAAACCTGGCAGAAGTCCCCATTTACATAGCAGAAGGGGAAGCAGGAGCTGAAACAGGAAATGAAGAAGGCATGAGTCAGTAGGAGAAAACTAAGTACAACTTCACAGGGATTGAAGGAAAAGAGTTTTAAGAAAAGCCTGTGAACAGTTACAAGAGAAACCAAAGAGAAGAGACATAGCCCACGAAATTGACAATTTTTTCATGATTGAAGGCAGTGATGGAGGCTAGAGTCAATTTGGCAGGAATTTTTAAAGTCTTTAGATACTTTTCAAAATATTTTCTGTTTTCTGAAGGATCCCAAATCTTTCTAATAATATTTCTTTATCTTTGGGTTCAACATGAGAATATTAGAAAAACAAAATATTTTCTTTTTAATTTCACCATTACAATGTACACATAAAAGTATGTTACAAACATAAATGATATTAGTCATATATGTCAACAATTCTCTGAATTACATCAAAATTAGCATCTACATTTCCAGCTATTCTACCACCAGGGAGATATCAAGTGACTTGCCATATTTCTTCCAGTAAATAAGAGACCAAATGGGTCTATCACTTTATATGAATAACATTTAGAATGCCTTCCAATTTGCCTAAAATACGATTTTCATTTTTATTGCATTATTTCATGGTTTATTTTTAAATAATTTATAGCAAAGAACAACTGTGGTGTAAGTACAACCACATGCAAAAAATTGCTTCCAAACTTATTTAAAGCATTCTTTTCTCCTTTATTTTTATTTTTGGCCATGCTGCGTGGCTTGCAGGATCTTAGTTCCCTGACCAGGGATTGAACCTACACCCTCAGCAGTGAAAGTGCAGAGTCCTAACCACTGGACTGCCAGGGAATTCCCCTCTTTTCTTCTTTAAATCAATGCTGACATATGATTCAGTAAAGGAGACAAAGTTCTTTCTTGTATTCTGGTACCATGTGACTCAGAATAAACACTTTGTCATTCAGTATCTCCTGTGTGAATCTTAGTTTATAGAGGTATAAACACGTATATATATGCATGGTTTGTTTATATATACATATATAAAACCTATATATACATATATAAACATATATACATCTTTATGAATATATGTATAAATGGTTTTATATTTGTGTGTGTATATATATATATATATATATATATATATATATATATATGTATGTATGTATGTATTCCCAAGGAGATAATTAACAAGGGTAAAAAAAGGAAATAACTCCACCTCATTGGATCTGAATAAAATTTGATGCAGAAGAAAGAAATAGAAGCAGAGTCCAGCAATGTTTGGATGGTCCTATCTGGTCAACTCTGGAGGCCGTTACACGTAGTTCTTTATTTTTCTCTACTAATGTGACAGTCTGTTTCACCATCTCTTCAAGGTGGGAGTTTTTCCAATGATGTTTACTTGCTGGAGCTTTGACTTGACTCCGCTGAGTTCTTGCTCCAGAAAATTCATACGAGGACAGTGACTAATTAAAGTCTTGAGGCCTCAGGCTGTGCTTATCAAGTACCATCTGATTTCCCTGGAGTTTAGACCTGGGGTCGGAAGGAATCAGGTATTGGGCTTCGTCATACCCAGATTGAAAGACCCTCAGAAATATTCTTCTCCTACAGTAGAAATTTCTAGAAAGTTACTTCTAGGCCAGAAGCCAAAGAATGTAAGGTTCAGAGCTGGAAGACTTGGATTTGAAATCCTGGCCCTACTCCTTGCTCTCTTTGTGTCCTGGGATGGATTATATTACCTCTTTCTAATTTTCTTATCTCATATTGAAAAATGTTATAATGAGGTTGATTTAAATGTAAAATGAGATAGAGTAGGTGTGAGATATCTGTAAATTCTAAAACGCTTTTGCAAAACTTACTAACTCACTATTGGAAAAATTAGAAAATACAATCTTGGGGTTGGAAAAGGAAAGGGAAGCCAAATGGTTGGTATTGGAGTAGACTTTTTTGCAATGTGTTCTTGGGCAAGATACGTACAAGGGAGACAAAGCATACTGAGCCTTATCCCGCAGTCTGTCAGTTGGGAGTTGGGGGGAGGAGTTTGAGAAGGAGGAGTCATATAGTCAGGAGTGTTTTGATACATTTTGATGCATGACAGCATCATGGGTAGAGTGATGCCACTCCATAGGTAGGGTGAAGGGAATGATCTTGATGCTACCATTTTTTAAGCACTTACTATGTGATAGGCACATCACGAAATGTGCAAAATGCTTTACAAAGATTCCTTTATATGTAACAAGAAATTTATGCAGATGAACTCTTACTATACCCTAGTCTGCATATCAGGAGATTAGAATATAAAAAACTAGCTTGCCCCGCGTTCACCTGGAGAAAGTGACAGAGCTAGCCCTTAAGCTCATGGAGGGACCCCAGCCCACCAGTTAACTAAACATACTCTGAATTGAGGTGAATGGAGTAAAATGATAACTTGATTTATATAAGATAAATAATGTATTTATTAATTTATTGAATAATAATAATTTCTGCAAGTTTCTGTGCTAGGACAGAAGTAAAAGTAAGTATAAAAGTAAGCCTCTTGACCACCTGCAGCTTCTGGTCTGCTGGAGAAGTGTGATACATATGGAATAAATACTTAAATATTAATCAATTAATTTATTGATTAAATGCAAGTATAATAAGTGCTGTACAAGAGAGTATTGGGAGCTCTGAGAGTGTGTAGAGAGGGCGGTAATGTAGCCAAAGGGATAATGAGGAAGTGACACTGAAGAGAATTCTTGGACGGAGTACCCAGGTGAGCGACATGTATGTAATTTCCTCCCATCTTCCCATGCCCACATTGTATAAACAGTCCTTCAGAACTCAGCCCAATCACTGCTTCCTCAGTGCTCTCCCAGCTGAACGTGGCCCTCCTTCTCTGGAGTCCAATAATTGTTTTATTAATAGTGAACATTAATTATGTACCTACTATGTGCCAAATGTTCTAAATGTTTTCGATGGGTAACTCATTTGACCCTCACAACAACCCCTTAGGTATCCACTGTTATTGTCACCATTTTGCAGATGAGAAAACTGAGGGAGCTAAAATAACTCTTCCTGTCACAAGAACAAGATCTCAATACAGAGAGTGCTGTACAGCCCAAGAGAGGGTGGTTATAACACTTGGCTATGCAGGCTCTAGCTATGTCTCTCTTGTGGGACTTAGGCTTTCTGACCAGTGTTAAACTAATTTTTGGAGGTATTATCTTCCTTATTGGACAGTAAGCGCTTTTTTTAATAGATAATTTACATGCAATAAAGCGAACAGACTTTAAACACCCCTCCTCTAAGACATTTCCATCACTGCTGAAAGTTTCTTTGGATCCCTTTCCAATCAATAACCCTTTTCTCCATTTCATCCCAGGGATGATTTATATTGTCACAGTTTGTTTTTCTCTGATGTAGAACTTCATATAAATGGAATCATACAGTATGCACTCTTTTTTGTCTGGATTCTTTCACTTAGCACAATGTTTTTGAGATTCATCCACTTTGTTCTTTTTTATGGTTGGTAGTACTCCACACATAAGCTCCTTAGGACCTGCCCATTTTTGTATCCACTCCTGTATTTAGAACCAAAGTGATATTAAAAATATTTATCAACAGGGATGACAGGGTACTTATCAGAACAGACACTGGCCTAAGGGCTGGAGCAGAGTCGTGTGCCAGAGATTAACTCCTAGTCACTGGATTGTGGGAATGTAGGGGTCCTGGAGAGGTGCCATAGGAATGGGGCTGGCTAGGGTGGTGATGGGGCACTTGAAGGCTCGGGATGGTGGCTATTCACCAGCCGGCATGGGAGTTTTCACTATTTCGACAACTGATCGAAAGGTACCAGTGTATGTTGCTGAATATCAGCTCTGCCTAGTAAAGTGTCCTATATAGTAAAGACATTCAATAATATTTGTTTATTGAACAGATTAATAACTACAAATTAAATGTAAACCGAGGATCTCTGCTTTTATCACTTAGAATTGGTCTGTCTTGAAAATATCTCTAAGTACTTTGGTTTTATTAGTTGTATCATATAGTTATCAAAAAAATTTCAGAGCCTGTATCTAGGTTGTAGCATTTGGCCCAAACGTGATCCCTATCGTGGTATCAAAGACTGATGAGCAACCAATAAATGCTGTTAAGTCTTGAATCGAGTTTTCAGATACGAACAGTTATACCTGGAATATCACGGGGAGGAGAGGCAAGACTGTCAGTTGCAGAACGGGTACCCGGCAGAGTACCGGGCACACAGTGAAGGCCCAGAGATATTTGTCAAGTGAATGATTATGTGAATGACTACTTGTATGTGTTAAGAAGAGGAAGAGGTCAGTAAGGGTTGGAGTATCCAGAGGAGACTTCTTAAAGAAAGTGGGTTGAAGGTAGACCATGGGGGTGGGAGGTTTTAGATGAGAGAGTTAGAATAGTGAAGAGCGTGAATAAAGAAATGGCACGGGTTCTGTTTTTGCCTTCACAGCACCCCTTCTTCTTCCTCTGGGGGACTCAACTACATTTCCTCTGTTGCTTTCAGGCTTGGAGGGACGGCCAGTCAAGGACTTCTCTCTTCCCTGGACAGAAGTGGATGGGTGATCCAAGCTACACTGGTAAGATGTTCTCTTCTTAGCATGTGGATAAGAATTCCAGAGAACTTAGTTAAACTCATGTATCCTGATGGCAGTGCCCTGAATGGAGTGTTCCTTGGTAGCTGCTACCTAGCTCTCCAGAGCTTTCCTGATTCCTGGATTTTCTGAAATTTTGACCACTCTGCTATTCCTTCATTTCTGTGAATTATTCTGTAGCCTTTCAGTATTTTTTTTTTTTAACTTAATGTAGCAGGAGTCAATTTCTGTTCCTTGTAACCAACAAACCTTAACGGATTTAGACATTTTCCAGCTTCCCAGCCCCTAGCAGTTTTTTTTTTTTTAAGATGTCCTGGCTGGTCAGTAGCTGATTTCAGAATTCTTTTGAATGTTTACTTTAGAGAATGGAATCCCCTACACTTTCCTTATGAGCAGACCATGCGGTTTCACTACTTGCGTCATAAATTGAGATGTCTAGAAATGGAATGTTCCTCTTTATAACTCAGTATCACGTTTTGCTATGCATGACCCCCTAAGAGGTTCCACTCAGAAGGGTGTTGTGAAGATTTGAAGATAATACCAATCATATTGTAGACTCTTAAGAACAAAGATATGGCCTGATTTAAAAAAAAAATGAAGATTCTTAATTTTATAGCTGTAGCCAGTGGCTGTCTTGTGGGTTTTTTCCCCCACTTACTTCATCTACTATTTTTCTTGCAATAAAAGTAAATTTTTCTCT
>NW_006791339.1:53224-57436 GCF_000442215.2 Lipotes vexillifer | reverse complement strand
TTTCCCTTCCCACCTCCTTTTATTGGGATAAACTATGGTTGTGGTGGTGCCTTCCGTCTTTCTTTCTTAGCCTCCACTAACATTTTCGTTGGCTTCATCACTTGCTACTTACTTGGAACACTCCAAGGTTTGCTTCTGACTAGTGCTAATTGAACTATACTCCTCATTTTTTCTCATGAATCCTGGGGAGAGTAGCATTTTCTCCCCGAGGGAAAATGAAAACATGACAGAAGACAGAGGTAGCTATTATGTAAACAAGAGAGGAATCACAGAACAGATTTCAGTGGCCTTTGTGCAAAGGGAAAGCGGAAGTGAAGAGCAATTCAAGTCCAGGCCTGGCCACGTGGATTAGCCTTTTTCAATGATACGATAGCACAGCATGAGAAAAAAGGAGGGCCTGACTCAAGAGGAAGTGCTCCATGTGGGATGGCTGAGCAAGTAGTTGCTCTTACAATCCTCAGTGGACTCAGGATGAATGGGGAAAAGAAGGCCCTAAAGAATCTAAATATGGTACAAAATCAAAAGAATCCAAGAATGAATATGATTGTCAACAGTTTTATTCTTTGTCATTGGTTGATAATAAGTGCATTTAGCAGATAGAAAATAAGCATTAGCTTGGGGAAAAAAATCTGCCCTTCTGATTTCAAGGCAAGCACCATATCCTTGGGTGCTTTGAAAATTACCTATCAAGTCTCACTCCTCTCTGCTCTTCCCATCATGGATCTTATTCAAGCTCTCATCATTCCTGGTGTAATTTTCAAATGGTCTTTCTTCTCTGGTTTCTTCCCTCTTCAAGCTCTTCTTTCTGCTCCCAGAATAAACAAGACCTGGCCATGTCAACCACCTGCTTAAAGACTTTTGAGGATGCTCCTTAGTCCACAGATGGAGTTGGACTCTTTACCGTGACAAATAAGACCCTACCCATGTGGGCCTCCACATGCCTTCCCAGCCTGTCTCCTGCTACCTGCTTCCACCCGTCACCCCCCCCCCACACACTAACCTGCTTGCCATCCCACAAACACATCAAGCTCTTTAAGGCCTCCATGACTTTGCTCATGCTTCTTCCTCAAGGTTTGCCTCCTCCAGAGAAATCTCTTAAAGACCAATATTAAAGGTCAAAATCTCTGCCCAGCAGAATCTGTTGCCTTTTCCTCTGTGCACAATTTTCTTTCTATACATACCACATATATAGCACATACATTATATGAGTGCAGCCCAATAGAAATATAACATGAACCAGATACATTATTAAAATTTTCCAGTAGCCACATTAAAACAGTAAAAAAAAAAAACCAGGCAAAGTTAATTTTAATAATATGTTTTATTTAACTCAATCTATCTAAAAATATCATTTCAATATGTAATCAATGTAAAAATTACCAATAAGATATAATAAATTCTTTGAAATCTGGTGTATGTTATATACTTACAGCATACCTCAGTTTAGCCTAAATACATTACAAGTGCTCAATAGCGACATTTGGCTAGGACTACCATATGGGACAGTCACATTATTTTATAGGTCATTGTTTTCTTGTCTTTCTTCTGGTTCAGTGATGTGTTTCTCAAGAGCTAAGCCTTATTCACCTTTTGATGTCTGCTATATAGTCCTATGTGGGAAACATAGCAGCTGAGTGAATGTGTGCTGAATGGAAGAATAATTTTTAAGTCTTGGGAATCTATGAATGTTGGGCCCACAAATGAACCATTATATTTCCTTTTATGTCAAATTCCCTTGGTAGTCTCAGTGCAAGCTATCACATAACGTTCAACAGTTCCCGTAAATCCATTGCCAAATGGTCAATGCGGCGTGTATAATAAAAATGACCTAGGGCCTCCCTGGTGGCGCAGTGGTTGAGAGTCCGCCTGCCGATGCAGGGGACACGGGTTCGTGTCCCGGTCCGGGAGGATGCCACATGCCGCGGAGCGGCTGGGCCCGTGAGCCATGGCCGCTGAGCCTGCGCGTCCAGAGCCTGTGCTCCGCAACAGGAGAGGCCACAACAGTGAGAGGCCCGCGTACCGCAAAAAAAAAAAAAAAAAGTGGGTCAAACTCTTATTGTCATCTCTTGCACTGTGATTCACATTGGCCATGGAAATTATAAAAACTATTTGAGCCAATATTTTGGAAGGTGTCTGTCATCTTTCAACATATAGACGCAACCGTAAATAATTTCTCTCATGCTGTAAATAAATCAATAGCTGTAATTAAAGGAAAATCAGTTAAAAGGAGGTAACAATATTAAGACTTTGTGCCCTACTCACTTCTCTCTGTGGAAGAAATTCCTGGATGCTGGGAGAAGGAACAGACAGGGTCTTGGTGGACAATACCTCGTCAAGTGGAGTAGTCTTGTCTCCAGCTGTGCAAAAATATAATTACTTTGGCATGTCTCAAAAGACCCAACTCTTTTGTGTTCCGGAGAAGGGAAGAGCCAAACATGGAATAGTAATGTCGATATTCAGGCCATTTATCAATCAAATCTAATCATTAAAGCAATAATGTATTCAACATTTAAAATTTTTTAAGTTTCTGTTCAGCCCAGTTGTTTGAAGCACATATATTTTAGTATGTCTTTTCCCCCTCGACCTAGACACTGAAAATATGAGTGAAATTTGAGTCTTGTCCAAATATAAGCTGAAATCTAAAGGTGATGGAAGATGAGGTGCTTTGGGGGGGACCATCCTTCATGCTCCATCTGCCATGAGAACCCTCTCGAGGTTTGTTGGAGAAATACTACACGATCCATTGTGTGCCTGCCTTGTTTTCATCCTTTTCCCAGACATCCCATCCATCTGGTGTTGAGTGGAGGTGGAGAACGGCTCTGGAGTCAGACAAATCTGGGCTGGATTCACTCTGGGATTTTGGGCACGATATTACTCATTAAACAATGAAGCCTTTTCTTTATATTTTTCTTGATCTTTTGTCAATTATGTATATACATACCAGAAATTCAAATTACCATTCAAGCTTTGAAACATTTTTAGGAGACTAGATCAATGGCAAATTTAGTTTATTTTTTTTCCCAAGAGTGTAATAAGGGAAGAAATTCTACTCCCTTATTGCATGCCATCAACTTTAGACAATTTATTAGACCAACTGACAGATTTTCATCAGTGTGGCTAATTTGGAACAGCATAAAACCAAAACAATTTTTTGTTTGGGATGCTCTTTGACTTGGGTGATTTCCAGTATGTCAGACAGCCCTGCAGTTAAGCTCAAGTATTGAACTCAGTAACAGGTTGCCCCCAATTTTAGAAGAGCTAATCACAAAATCAAATCTTACTAAGCAAATAAAGTAGGGGATGGTGATGCTTCTCTGACAAGAGAAATATTCTGATTACAATTTATCCTTGGGTTCCTTTAAATCAAACATCCTCGATGGAACCAGTTTTGCCCTATAGGGGGCATTTTTCGTGTCACAGCGATTGAGGTAGTGTTACTAGCATTTAGTAGGAGGAAGCTGATGGTGCCTGACTGTGTCACACTCCTGCACAAATGAATTGTCTCTTGGCCTTTACAATTGTCAAATGCCCAAAGGGACATTCACACAGGTGGAAAACCTGTTTTTATTGAGCTGAGCCTAGAATCCAACCCTGTTTTACATATAAACATAATGTGGATTTGTTGGGAAGGCATAGCTTTAATAATATACAGTAAATTTCATGGGAATGCAATTACTTTGAAAACTGAGGGGAGATTATACTACTTTGTTCTGTTTAGAACTTTATGAAGAGTTAGTTTCTCTTATGGACTGATTGTGTTCCCCTCAAATTCATATGTTGAAGCCCTAACCCTCAGTGCCTCAGAATGTGACTGTATTTAGAGACAGGGCCTGTAAAGAGATAATTAAGTTAAAATGGGGTCGTTGGGTGGGCCCTAGTCCAGTGTGACTGATGTCCTTATAAGAAGAAATTAGGACACAGATACACAGAAGGATGACACAGGAAAGATGGCCATCTGTAAGCCAAGACGAGAAGCCTCAGAAGGAGCCAAACCTGCCGACACCTTGATCTTGGACTTCCAGCCTCCAGAGCTATTAGAAAATACATTTCTCGGGCTTCCCTGGTGGTGCAGTGGTTGAGAGTCCGCCTCCCGATGTGGGGGACATGGGTTCCGGCCCCGGTCCGGGAAGATCCCACATGCCGCGGAGCGGCTGGGCCCGTGAGCCATGGCTGCTGAGCCTGCGCGTCCGGGGCCTGTGCTCCGCAATGGGA
>NW_006791339.1:51473-53150 GCF_000442215.2 Lipotes vexillifer | reverse complement strand
AAAAAAAAAAAAAAAAAAAGAAAAAGAAAAAGAAAATACATTTCTCTTGTTTAAGCCATCTGGATTATGGTCTTTTATTATAGTAGTCCTAGCAGACTAACACAGTTGCTTTATTTTTAGAAAATCACACTAATGATGTTAAAGCTGCTTTTTGCACTTGAGTCCCCAGTACAATGTATTCGTGTCAGTGTGCATTTGTAGCTGTCACATTCATGGTGAGTCTGCATATAGTGCAAGCATTCTGATTGCCTTATGCCTAATATCATCAGGTCTGAATATTTACTTAATGACATCCTATAATTATGTTACAAATTGCCTTTCTCTATTTTACTTTTAATGATAGCTAGGTTAATATAGTAATATTTTTGGATATTATGTGTATAGGCAAGTTATATTACCTATAAATTTTAATTCAGAACATAATGAAGACATTTAAAAATATTTATCACGAAAGGCCGGCATTGGGTTTGCTGAGGTGGAGAATCATTAGAGGTGATTTGAGGTTTGCTAAATGTTTGCCGAGTGTCACTAGAGGTAAGTTTTAGGTAGGTTTTTTATTTTGCATGCTGAACAAGAATACCGCTATTGTCTAAAGCAGTGGTTCTTAAACTTGGGTTTATGGTAAGAAATCCTTACCTGGGTTCCACTCTGAGAGATTCTACTTTGGTTGGAATGTGGCCTGGGCAGCTGGAGTTGCAAAAGCTCCCCAGGTGATTTCATAGCGTAAGGGTTGGAAATCACTGTGGTGGGTTTAAATCATGTCTGCAAATTCTTTGACATGCCTTCCATCAACAAGTGGGTCTAATTCCCCTTGACTATGGGCCATTTTAGTGACTGATACCATTTTTATTTTGGATGTGCTGCGCCGCATGTGGGATCTTAGTTCCCCGACCAGGGATGGAACCCGTGCCGCCCTGCAGTGGAAACAAGGAGTCCTAACCACTGGACCACCAGGGAAGTCCCTAGTGGCTTATTTCTAACCAGTAGAATGCAGTGGAGGTCCCCCTGCACAACTTTCAACACTACATCATAAAAGGCAATACAGCATCCACCTCGCTCTCTGTCTCTCTCTGGGTCTCTTTCTTGCTCCCTTTCCCCAGGCCTTCACAGCCCTGAGCAGCCACCCAAGAATAACATCCTACGCTGAAGCCACCACACAGGGAGGGATCATGTGGAGAGACCACCTAGAGGTAGAGAGAGATGTCCGAGGATTAAGAGCTATTCACCCCCAACTGTTTGGTCCTTCCCAGCCAAGGCACCAATTGTGTGAGTGGATGAGGCTTCAGGATGGTCTCTGACGGCATCCTTGGAGGGACCTCAAGTACAGCAGGACCACCTAGTGGAGCCCGGTCAACCCTGCAAACATCACGTAATAAATAATATGAGATGGTTATTGTATTAAACTACTGTTTGGGGTGGTTTGTCATGCAGCGACAGAAAACTGGAACATGCCTTGTTGGTATTTGCAAAGCCCTTCCTTTGATGGAATTAATTTAATTCAAGAGTTTTTTGTGCTCTCACTTTTCTCCAGGTCACGTTAGGATGGCACACACCTTCTCTTCACCCTGGTGGGGACCACATGAGTTTGCTGGACTCCCGGCTCGCCTTGGAGTTCTGTTTATCAGGCCTCATTTGCTTTTTTTTTTTTTTTTTTTTTTTTTTTTTTTTTTTTTTATT
>NW_006791339.1:39760-50871 GCF_000442215.2 Lipotes vexillifer | reverse complement strand
TTTTTTTTTTTTTTTTTTTTTTTTTTTTTTGCGATATGTGGGCCTCTCACTGTCGTGGCCTTTCCCGTTGCCGGACGCGCAAGCTCAGTGGCCACGGCTCACAGGCCCAGCCGCTACGCGGCTCACGGGCCCAGCCGCTCCGCGGCATGTGGGATCCTCCCAGACCGGGGCACGAACCCGTATCCCCTGCATCGGCAGGCGGACTCTCAACCACTGCGCCACCAGGGAGGCCCCTCCTCATTTGCTTTTAACTTGTTAATGGGAGGAGAGGCAATTGTCAGTCCAATGCAGACAAGTGCTGACCAATCCTAGTGTAAAGGACAGCACTGTAGGATTGCATTTGTTAAACAAGAGGAGAGAAGCCTATAATTTGCTTTGCTACCTGATTAGTCTGTATCTTACACTCTGCATTTCTTAAAGAAATTTGTTTCTTCCACAAATTTCTGGCCCATTTGGTTGGATGCCAGCTAGTCCAAGTCTAGGCAGATAGAATCCATGTCTTCAGGTGATCTTGTTGCAAGCTGCCCAGCTCTGACACAAGCAAAGGACAGCAGACAAGCCATCATTGTCTCCAGTAGAGCCGGAGTGACAGAGAAGTACAGACCTAGTTCACAGGAGGCCCTGATGAATCCTGGCAGAAGGAACCAGACAATGCACCAAATGTCATAAGTGCTTTATGTGCCCTTTTCTCGAAGAGCCAAGCTAGAAGACAGAATGAACAAATAATATAATAGTGGATGCAGTTTGTCTTTTTTGAAAACACTTTGCTGTGCCAACTTCCACTGTTTCCTTTCCAAATGGTAGCCCTCTGTAATGGTCTCTTTCTCATCAAGAGTTAGTTAAAACCAAGGTGCGTAGGAGGTTGGGTGGTCGTGGGAGTTTGGGGGTTGTGGTTTCCTAGACAATGTTCAGTCCTTCGGATCGAATCGTTGGACGTCTAGGATTTAGGTTCACTCACATCATTTCTAGGGTGTTTGGGGCCTCCCAGGAGCCCTCCCCAAATAGTGTTTTCTCACAGAAGCACGTCTCCTGGAGAACCCAGGTTAGAGAAGAACTTGGGTTACCCAGACTAAGAGACTGGCTGGCTATGAGGTTTTCCATCTTCTTCGTTTTTTTTTTTTTTTTTTTTTTTTTTTTTCATACTGAGACTTTGACGTAGATTTTCAGTATCGTTTATCAAGTCAAAATTTTTATGCTGTTCTTATAGCTCAAAAGCCAAGTTGTTTAACCCATTACCCTCCCAGAGGGATAGAAAGAGAAAAAAGAAGGGAAAAAAAT
This sequence comes from Lipotes vexillifer, assembly GCF_000442215.2. NCBI lineage: Eukaryota > Metazoa > Chordata > Mammalia > Artiodactyla > Lipotidae > Lipotes > Lipotes vexillifer. Next base: position 49,593 of record NW_006791339.1, on the reverse strand, counting down.
AGCAACAAGGATCAAAATAAATACCAAGGAAGCAGAGAAGGAACATGGAGGGGAGAGTGAGACAGGCTCAGCGGCCATGGCTCACGGGCCCAGTCGCTCCGCAGCATGTGGGATCTTCCCGGACCGGGGCACGAACCTGCGTCCCCTGCATCGGCGGGCGGACTCCCAGCCACTGTGCCACCAGGGAAGCCCCTGGTTGTCCATCTTCTGAGCAGGCATTTTTAGAGGGTAGTGGAGGGGGAGGACCATCTTTGCAAGGGACTGAAATAGTTTTCTCTGGATTGAGTGTGAAGCAGGTTATCTGGAGAATCAAAACTTTATTTATAGATGCAGGAAACTAATGATTTGTGGAGGATGGAAGCTTCAGCGGAGGGTAAGAATATTTGTATGGGGCTTTTGGAGAGGAAAGGAATAGGGCTTCAAGAATATTTGCCTGAGATGTACAGGCACTGAAATTTCTCAGAGTATCCAGGTAGGGCTCCAAGCAATGCCCAGTGACAGGGAAAGGTGCTGAGACAAAATCATCTTGGAGGTAGAAAGAGACACGGCCAAGTCAGGCGGTAGAAGGGTCGGTGTGCGAGAGCAAGCAAGCTCTGGGACGCATCTGGTGAATTTCAGGACTTAGTCTGGGAGTTAAGGGGTAGAGTTCTGTATTGAATTTCCTGCTAATGCCTGTACGTGGGACCTAGGACCTTATTCCCTCACAGAGAACCAGGACACCAATACCTTTCCATTTTGATAAATGGAATATTTATAAATGGAATGGAATATTTATAAATGTAATATTTCCTGCCATATCAATAAACAAAGGATGTTAACAGTCATCAGCGATTGCACCCGTCAACGTGGGCCGGTGAACCCTAAGGAAACTCAGGAAGGAAAGAATACCTGCCATCTAGCAGCCAGCCTTCAGACGGCGGCCACTCCCTGCGGTGAGCCCTGAGGGAACTCAGGATGTGAAAATACAGGATACTGGCCCCAGAGAGCTGAGGTGCAGATCAAAGGAATGATTTCAGTGAGCCCAGACTCTTGCATCTTCCCACACACAGAAAAGCGCTAAATTCCTTAACTTGAGATATCTGGTTTTCTTTAATCAACAAAAATCTTTTGACATCCTGACTACCTGCCCTTTTGTTGCAAAACTCCTATGTACCCTGGCTCCTCCCCTTGCCTCCTTGGAGCAGTTTCTCAGAGCTATCTGAAATGCTGTCTCCCGGGCTGCAGTCCTCCTTTTGCCCCAAATAAAACTTAACTCGCAACTCTCACGTTGTGCATTTTTTTAAAGTCAACAGTTCGTATAGTACTTGCAATTTACAAATTGATTTTGAATCAGCGTTTCCACTTAAGTCTCACAAAGTTTTATTGATGCTGTGGAGAGGGTATCATGTATTGTTCCCATTTTACAGATCAGAAAGCTGATCAAAATCACCCAGGACGGAAGCAGTTGTCTACTATTAATGGCTGACACTTACTGAGCACTTACTATGTGCCAGGCACTGCTGCAAGCGTTTTACTTGTATCGGGGTTATTATTTCCCCTGTTTTACAGGAGGGGAAATGAAAACACTGAGAGGTAAGTGTCACACAGGAGAACCCCTATTTGAAGCCCTGGCAGTGGAACAAGAAGTTCCACCCCTTAAATGAGAGGTGGTCCCTGCTGACTGCCCTGTAGAATCCTGCATCAGCATTTGTTATTTACATATAAATGTAACCCCTGTGTGATGTCCGGGACATGGTGCTCTAGTCTATTGAGGGAAAACTGAGGTGAGATGAAGTCAGTGTCCATTTACAGCTGACTGCGCCAATTTCTCAAATATTTATAACAAGAATTTGAATAAGGAAGGAATGCATCAGGCTGAAAGCCTGGGAATAATTTTCCAGTTTCACGATGTGCGACGTGAATAGCCTGGTAATTTCACAGAACGAGAGGATCTTGCTTACATTTAGTCTCAATCCCTTTTGCCAGACAGAACAAGCTGGGATCAGCATGACAAAAGAGGTGATAATGGGCATTTTCAGAGTTTCTAGACAAAAGAGTGAGAGCTTTAGGAAGCGTGCCCTGGGATAAAATGACAGGATGGAAAGAGGGGACATTAGTTCTGGGGTTCAGCTGACTGACCTGCTGGGATGTCAGTGTGGTATAAGGGTAAAATAAAGGCTCTGAACGTGCCAGGGTTGAAATGCTGGCACGCTAATTAACCCCACTTCATAAATCTGCAAAATGGGGATAATGGTATCATATCCTATAGGACTTGGGGAGGATTAAATGAATGAATGCATGCAAAAAAATTTTTTTAAAAAAATTCCTGCCCCAGGGGCACAGGGTTGTTCCTGTCTGGTGTTCTGCTGCATCCCCTAGCACCATACCTGGCACACAGTCAGGGCTTGGCAGATAGCTGCCTAATGAAAAATTGTGGAGCAAGGGATAGTGAGAAATGGGCTGGCACAGTTAGGAAGGCACTTTACAAACCCCCGATTGCTCTGCTGTGGTTTTAAATCAGAGCGTGCCTCTCTTGCCTGCTTCTGTCTTTTTAACCTGTGAGCTGGGCATAAATCTGACCCTGCCTGTGCAGGAAACAAAGGAGGGGATCAAGGTCCACTAATTCGGGGTTTCTCAGTCTTGGCACTATTGACGTTTGGGCCTGAAGAGTTCTCTGTTGCTGGGGTCTCTCCTGTGCCTTGTAGGATGTTTCGCAGGGTCCCCGGACTCTATCCACTAGATGAGTGTAGGACCACTACCCCCAGGTTGTGAGGTCCAAAAATGTCTCCAGACGTTGCCAAATTCTCTGGGTACAAAATCGCCCCTGACTGAGAATCACAGGTTTATGTAAGTTTATATAAATGTATTAGTTTACTAGGGCCGCCAAACAAAATACCACAAGCTGGGTGACATAAGAGGTGTTTATTGGCTCACAGCTCTGGAGGCCACAAGTGTGAGATCCAGGTCTGGGCAGGGCTGGTTCCTTCTGGAGGCTGAGGGAGAATGTGTCCCAGGCCTCTCCCCTAGCTTCTGGTGGTTTGCTGCTTGGCCATCCTTGGTGTTCCTTGGTCTGTGACACATCACCTTGATCTCTACTTTCGTATTCACATGGTATTCTTTTACGTATATGTGTCTGTGTCCAAAATCCCCCTTTTTCAAAGGACACCAGTCATGCTGGATTAGAGGCCTAACCTAAAAACCTCATCTTAACTAGTTATATTTGCAACAAATGTATTTCCAGGTAAGGTCACATTCTGAGATACTGGGGTCAAGACTTCAACATATGAATTTTGGGGGGACACGGTTCAACCCATAGCATGTATAAGTTTGTATAAATGTAGGGACCACAGACTTGAAAGCCCGCACAGCAGGAAGTTAAGGTGTAAGCAACACACAGTGTGGTGGGAGTGAGGGCTGTGTTGAAAGAGAGTCTGAGACAGGCAGTTGCTGTCAGGAGGAAATACGGCCTCCATGAAGCAGACCTAAGTTTCCAAAAGAAGTTGCCCAATCCAGGTTTTAAGTGATTTCTCAAATTAAAAATGTTAACTCAACCATTTAAGAGAATTTTAAAACAGTCCCCAGATACACTTCTGAGCAGTGCCTGGCCTGTGGATGGCCAGTTTGCAGGCTTTTGTGCAGTAGGATTATATAATTTTGTGAAGGCTAGAATTCAGAAACAAATTAATTTTTACCACTGAGGGAGAATGGGGAGAATTGTAATCAGATCCCTAAGCTTTGGGTGACCATGTAATGTGGTGTTCAAGCTGGGACCCTTTTGGTAATGAAAGGGAATACTGTTAATAATTATCAATATATGTAAACTGGAATCATCCCACACAACTGGGGTGTATGGTCAAGTTACCTCAATTGCATCTTAGTGGAGATAAACTTGTTTTTGACCAGGATGATCTCAACCATTGGAGAAGGGCCATGTGGGGTGGGGTGAAGTGGTGGTGAAGCCCAGGAGGTGGACCGCTCCAGGTTCCACTAATTACTAGCTGGGGTGACCTTGGGCAAGTCACCTTCTGGATTTCTGTTTCCCTCATCTGTTAAAAGAGGCACTGGGCTCAGGTGACCTCTCAGCTTCCTGCAACTTTGGTCCTGCAAATAAATGAAAACCAGGATCCCATGAATGCTATGACTCCTGACAAAGAGTGTTCTGCCTATGTTTGTTTCCATGAGTTTTATGGTTTCAGGTCTTACATTTGAACCCACAGTATCTTTGGGTGATTCTCTGTCTCACCACTTTCAACACGGTCTTATACCAGCTTCCATCTTAAATTGTGGCTCAAGTGTGGAGCCTTTCTCTCTAGCTGAGTTGTAAGCTGCCTCTTACAACTCCTTCAGGGCTTATAGTAATAATAACGGTGGTTTACATTTCTCTGGCAGTTTACTGTTTACGAGCATGCCTTGTTGTTAAAAAAAAAAGAAAAGTTAGGCGTGAGAAGAAAGGGGAGAGTAAAATGGACGGCAGAGAAGAGATTCATTTGGACAGCCTCAGGTTGATAAAGCTGAGTCCAGGCATCAGAACCTCAGGACTGTGCCTGCGGGGAGGAAGGTGATGTGTGACTGATGGAGACAGGTCAGCTGCCCTGAAGGGCTCCACTCCGCTCCAGTAGGGAGTTGGTCCAGAGGCCTGAACTAACTGACTCAGGGTATTTGAACAGGGGCCAGAGAACCTTCCCAGAAGGCATGGAAGCTCCTTCTTCTAGGTTAGTATTTTATTAGGATTTTGCCCACCACTACCCCCCAGAACATCACAGCCCTGTCATGGGACACATGGAAGCTTAAGTGGTTTGGTCCAACATACTACTTAGATGATTGAAGAGCTGGGTTGAACACACGTCTACTTCCCACAAATGATTATGCTTTTTCCACTATTCCAGGGACATTTGCAGAAGATTCATCTGAAATGGTTGGTAAAAATGCAGATTCATACTCCATCCATGAATATACAATTTTACTAAGCAACCCTAGTAATTCCAATAGGTGGTTCATGCATCACACTCACCTTGAGAAGCCCCTTTCTATTCCAAGTGGCCTGGAAGACATGGCTATTTAGATCTCTAAAGTATTCTTCAGTTTATAAAATGCCAGGACACAAAATTTTCCCATTTGTAAAATGAGGCCATTGGTGCAGAATCTAGATGATCTCCAGGAGCCCTTCTCTCTCCAAGAAGTGGTGTTTCTTTGTTTGCAGAACCAGCATGCAAGCTCTCGAGGGCTTGTATGAACCACAGTTACCAGAAGAAGGAAAGGGAGGGGCTGGGTAGCTGAGTGTGCAGACACTGCTGCCTGTCACCTCATCGGGAGAGCTCCCATGCCGAGGACATGCTGACCACCTTTGTGTGAGACTTCTGTACACCAGGACCCTGGGTGTTTTCAGCAGAGATGGCTACATGAATTGACCTGAGAACCAGAAGGCAAGCATCTGTAGAAATCTCCCAACTTAGGAAGAAAATTCATAGACGCAGAGAGTGCGTGAACACACCTGGAGAAGCAGCCCATTGTCTGGAAAGAGCATCGGGCTGGGAGTCTGGAGATGCTGTACAGTCCTGGCCCAGCCACTCACTTGCTGAGTGGATACAGGCATGTCACTGGGCCTCAGTTTCTTTCTTGGTAACAGAAAGGGATTGAATCAGATGTACCTTTGCAACCCAAAGGTGGGGGGTCTCTGGGACCCCCAACCCTGCTTCAATTATAGCAGCTGGGAATTTGCCTATTTCATTTATTTGGGTCCTGTGTAAACTCTCCCTAGAAATATGGGCTCCAGTGCTAAAAAAAAACATTCGAAAAGTACTGGTCTTTGCTTCAAGGCTGGCTGAAGCTTCAAGTCTCTGAGGCCAAACTTTTGGGGAACCCCTGGAACAAACTTTTGTGGGTTCAAGTGAATTCAGGTGCAAATAAGCACATCATAAGCATTTAATTCATTCATCTGATTTCTCTTCAACGAGGAACCCCAAGTTCAGGTGAGCAGGAAGGGGTTGAATAGTAAATACTGGAGCTAGTTAGGGCCAATATTTAATGTAAATAAACACAGCTGAGCAAACAGGGCTTTAAGCTAGGGCTGTATTTATGTAGCCATTTCCTCAGTGGGTTATGTTCCAAATGAATTCAATGGCTTTTTGACTTTTTTTCCTTCTGATCTTAATAGTGATCTGTCTGATGAAGTTGAAGGAACCAATTGAAAAGTCCAGACACGAAAAACTTGGAACCTTTTAAGAAAGGGCATTTTTAGCTAAGCCTTTCATTATTTCTTGGGGTAAAACAGAGGGCTTAAGGGACTTCTAGACATTTACGAGCAGAATGATTTGTGTATCTTAATCTCTACATTCTTTCCTCCTCTTAAGAAAAGGTAAAAATCATTCTGGGGCTATTGTACTGACACACTCTGGGTGCTGTATCTTGAACGACTTAGCAGAATCATCCAAAGTGTTTTCTCGAAGGCGTTTCCTGGGGCTGATCTGAGTTGGATCTTGCTGTTTCTTAGGTGAGGGCTCTGATGTCACAGCCTTGGGAACTGCAATCTCATCATTTAGTTAAGAAGCAGAACATGTAGACAGGGCCTCCATGTAATTTACTGGCTTGGGATATATCAATATTTTTACGTTTCTGAGATGTTTCTCATTTGATCCATGTGTTAATAATAAGGCAAGTTGCTGTAAAGCTAAACTTTCAAACTTCAGTGGCTTACCACAGTAGAAGTTATTGCTCACTCATAGAGTTCACAGTGGGTTTAGGCATCCTGTTTTCCATGGAGTGATTCAGGGATAAGGCACACTGGATTCTTACCCATAGTAGCTGAGATGTGATATTCATCACTTTCGTTCATGCTCCATTGCTGAGAACTGACCCTACCAGGTGTAAAAGTGACCGGAGCTATCATCCTGAGTTGGCAGTCATTTCCCAAGAAAAGCTCTATACAGTGGAAGGAAAGCACAAGTTATCTTTGCCACAATCAACAACAACAAAGGGTGTTGCATAATCATCAAACTAAGCATGAAATTTTGGCTCCTTAAGTCATAAACACTCAAGTTGATGGCATCATTGACCTTAGTCAAAGCAAGAGAGGAAAGTGCCTAAGGAAATGACACAGTTTAAGCCTTGTAGAAATGTCCCATCTATCTAACCTAGTATTACTGAGGGCAAATACTCATGTTGGTGAGCCCTGCAGGAGGATGCGCACAAGCAAAGGTCAGCTTCTTCCACGTAGGTCTGCAAAATGACTCTCTGTCTGTGCCTCAGAGATTTTCTGCAGAATGAAATTGTTCGATTAGATCATCTCTAATACCTGTAGTCTGGCAATATGAGTTTCATTTCTTCTGTTACTGAAATCGTTGAAATGAACATATCTGTCTTTGGTGTGATTAACGATTGTTCTTCAGGAAAGGTGTAGACAAAAGTGTTCTAATAATTAGTCAGAGGAAATGAGGAGCTAAATGTATGGTTTTCTTTAATGAGTCTTGGCCGTGTTTCCAAATATTTAAATGTAAAATATGGATCATTTAACCACAACTTTAATACTAAGAGAAAACACAAAGCAGATGGTTAAATGGCATGTATTTTAAGGTTTTAATCCCAAACAACCTACACAGACAATTTTCAAATAAGAATAAGCCTATTAAGCCACTACAGATATGAATTTTGAGAATTATTTTTTGAACTTCAGTCTCAGGTCAAATTTTTCTAAGAATGTATTTTCTCTCCATCTATTTTGTGTCACTGTTGGTTTTTTAAAAGACAAATAGTTGTGAACGTACCAGGATGGTGAGGTTTCCTACTGAATCACTGCCCATACGGGGTTTGATCCTGAGCCTTTGGGGCAATGCAGTTAATCGTTCGTTTTGGTCCAGGAAAGTAGATTTTCCTCCAAAAAGGCCTCCCCAGCTTGCTTCATCACTGTTCACAGGACTTTCGGTTTTGTAAATGCAGAAAAGCATCTATATTTTGGTGCTGAAGTGTCAACTGATGTAAGTTAAAACAGGAGAGAAGATTTGTGATGCACAACTGTTGACCAATAAGATGCTCTCTGCAGTTATCTGTGTGTATGAAGAGACAGGGTGTCTTCCATGGAACAGTGAGGAAGAGGGCCAGACTTCACTCTGCTGTGGGCAGAAATCAGGATGACAGTGTACAGATAGATCCTGGGGGATGGTTTTCCTGTCTGCCTGAAGAGCAGCTTGTTTTATTTATATTATTTATTTTTATTTACTTTAAAAAAATTTCTCAAGCTCCCCTCTGTCTGGATTTCTAAAGGAAGGACCAGAACCTTTGAATGCTCCTTGGCCCCTTTATTCCAGGTGGCAACATGGAGCAGGAAATCAGCATAGTGCTGGGGGCAGGTTCACCTGGGCTGGATTTGGGCATCTGCTACCCCATACCTTTGTGAGCATAGGTTCTCTGTGCCTCAGTTTTCTCATCTGTAAGATGGGTCATTGTAAGTATTAAATAAGATAGTCATGAAAAGCACTTGGCACATAAAAATAATCCTATCCAACCTTATCTATCTTCCATTTCTCTAGTGCTCAACTTTTAATCATCTGTTGCTCTATTTTATCATCATCAATCTCTCTGTTATTTGTCATCAGCATCTATTATCTATCATCTGTTTATCAGTCTTACCTACCAAATTATCCTCTATCATCTTATTTACCTATTTGTGCTCTTCTCTCACTCTTATTATACATATATACGTTATATTATGTAAAATTTGTACCATGTATAGATCAATAGATAGTGAGAAAGAGAGAAAGGTGGGAGAGGTGTTCCAGTTCTTTTGGGATAACTTTGACTTAGTTTTTTAGGTTATGAAATATTTCAGGCATACAAAAAGACATACTAATTTAGCAGATACATATGTATTTACCATCCAGCTTAAGAAGCAGAACCATACAAGGTCAACCGAAGTCACCTTCATACTCTTTTAAAATCTATGTTCCTTTCTTTTCTCTCTCCTTTCTCCTCCCCAGAAGTAACCACCAGCCTGACTGGGTGATCACCACTCCTGTGCAAGTTTTTATACTTTTACTGTCATGTTCTTATCCACCAACAACTTACAGTATTGTTTTACAAGCTTTTAAAGTTTAGATAGATGATACACTGTATGTATCATTCTGCAATTTGCTTTCAACGTCTAGTGTTATGTTTTTGAGATTTACGTGTTGATGTGTGTGTCACTAGTGTATTCATTTTAACTGCTGTGAATTATCCCATGAGTTTTTTTTTTTTTTTTTTTCTTCTGGTAGACTTTCTTTCTCCAGCTTCTTCCTGCCATACTTTATTCCATCTGTCCTTCTCTTAAATTTCTCCCCTCATGTCCCCCCCAGTGAGATGCTGTATTGGCAAAAGAGAGCAGGAAAAGCCCTTTGGCTTATTGCTGACCTATGAGAACACCCTTTGTTCTGGTCTCCATGATGGATACACGATATTTTGATGTGGCTTAAAAACACATCATTAACCTGTCAGGTATAAAAACATTCTACTAAATAATATTTGCGAAAGATATACTCACCCCTGGAGTGGGGTCTGTAATGTCTATTGTACACATTGTATGGTCATAAAAAAACAATGTTTGAACAGCCTTCTCAAAATGCCCTTCTTTTCTGGGAAAAACCCTTGTAAATGTTCTCCTGTCTCCCTCTCTCCCCTTTTCTTGGAGGAAAGAATGTTGATAGAAGTCACTCATACAGTGTTTCCTCTATGATCTTTTAAACATATTACACTTTATACTTATTAAAATATATAATGTATGGATATGTTGTAAATTAAAAGAACATAATTAACATTCATGAAGCTATATGTCAACCTAAGAACTTGAACATCACAACAACTTGTATTACCTGTAGGCTTCAATG
>NW_006791339.1:31863-39750 GCF_000442215.2 Lipotes vexillifer | reverse complement strand
GCCTCTCCCGTTGCGGAGCACAGGCTCCGGACGCGCAGGCTCAGCGGCCATGGCTCACGGGCCCAGCCGCTCCGCGGCACGTGGGCTCTTCCCGGACCGGGGCACGAACCCGCGTCCCCTGCATCGGCAGGCGGACTCTCAACCACTGCGCCACCAGGGAAGCCCTAAAGCATTTTTTTTAATGCTAGTCTTGAGTTTCTGTACTTTGGTGAGGATGTGAAGTATCAGGGAGCAGGTGAAAGAGGAGACATTCTGTTTTTGCCTGAATTTATAATTGCAGGGGGCTGGACATGAGCCCAGTTAGTAATGTTGGAAATTCAGATTTCTGAAGATACATCTGGAACTGTTTAATTCATTTCTTTTTTGGGGGCCTCAGTCTTCTTGCCTGCAAATGGGAAGGGCTGGATTAGATAAACTCTAAGGTCCCTTCCATCTGTTTAGTAAAACATATGCTTCCATTAGGTCTCCATGGCTCCACTAAGGTAGTATTGGCCTGCAGAAAAACTCCACTCAACCGCTGGGGAGCTGAAAGCATCACCAGACTGCTGTGTCCAGTTACAGAGCTGTCCTTCCTTGGGTGCTCTTTTAGGGGGTGATAGAAATCCACTGTTTCCTCTGAGCATTCCAAGGACTTGTGTCTTTCTTCCCTGAGAATGAATCGTGGAATCAGGGAGCTGGATCTCATCCAAACCTCAAACCAGTCCAAGTTATTCACTGTCTTTGAACTCAGTTTTTGCTTTTTTTTTTTTTTTCTTCTTCCTAGTATCTAGTTACTGAGTCAAGATTATGACCCCTTTCAGACTATGAATAAGTTTAAGAGAGGAAGAGAGCTTTGGTGGGGGTGGACAAGGGATGAATGTTGACTTAAATATTTGTTGGCTATCATGTTGAAGATGAAGGAAAGCATTCTAAGATAGTCACAAGGGGGAAAGCAATGGTCAGAGGCTACAGAGATGGAGTTCGGGGCTGATATAAGAACTTTTTGACAACCAGCCATCTTGTGAGGAAGCTCTTTGTCCAGAAAGGTGTCAAATACTGAGAAATTGATTAGGTCAATAAATATATAACGTAAATATAATTGGGCCCTGGGCTGGGCTCTGCGGGGGAGACAAGCATGAATAAGATGTCACCCCTACAGTCAGGAGCTTGTAGCCTGGTGGACACATTTTGCTTCACAAAATAGTTAGAGGCCCTTCTGCAGAGCCATAAGTCAGCCGTAAGCAAAGCACTCTGGAGAGCGGAGAGGGGAGCTGTCTCAGGCTAAAGGAAGAGGAGGTGTGGTTACGCGGGTGGTACAAGGTCCTGGCACTTGAATTAGGCTTTGAAGGTATAGAGCAGGTGGCGATGTGGGAATGGAGACAGTGGTCCAGAGTGAACAGTACGGGGAGCTGGGAAATGGCTGCTCAGAGGCATGTTACTATTTAAGAGCTTCCTGCACAACACGAGACAGTTTGCATTAGTATGCTGTTGAGCAATTGCACCCACAGGGAACACACCATTTCTCTTCCAAATGAGCTTCTCCTTCCAACTTCTGTCTTTGCCCAGCTTAGCAAACTTTAATGTTTCCTTTTACCTCCTTCCTGTCTTTCCACACCTGTTGCTGTGCTCTAGGGTGCCCCAGTCCAGCTTTGAGGTAGGTTGATGGATGATTTCTCCTACACCTACACACCACCCAGCTCCATATATACAGTGGTGGTTGGGGGATAGTTTGTAGAAGCCTCTCTGACTGGCTGAGTGGTTTGGAAAAAAGTTTTGAGGTGCAGGTGGCAATTACCCCTCTCATTAGATGGCCTGCAAGGTTCCAGTGAGGTCTGGAAGCATGGCAGAACGGTGTTCCACCTCAAGCAAAGGGCAGCCTGTGTCTGACCTGTTATGGTGTGGGGTCACCCTCAATGCCCCTCAAGTTCCTCAGCTTAGCCCTAACATGGCAGATGTTCCTCACTGCTCTTCACAGGGGCTTGGTCCTCCTAAGATGTTGCCCGTGGCCCCAGTGCGGGAGACGGTGACCTGGAGTCCAGGTATCCAGACCCTGGTCCCTTAGTTTCCCAAGGTCTCAGTTTTCCAAGGTCTGCCCATCTTCTCTAAGCCTAAACACTGCAGGACACATTAGTCCTCTCTCATCTTTCAGGGTGCTTACCCTCCATGTCCTGAAGGTGATGCTCTCATAGCTACACTTGCCCACTTGAGGGGATTGAACGGAACAAGTGGTGGGAAGGAAGTGAGCATCAGTGCCCTGAAGATGATTTCAGAAGAAGAAGAAAAAACAAAGCACAGTTTGATCTGCCTGGGGCACGACCCCATCAAATCATTCACGTCCAGCTCCTTCTTTGTCTTCTCACTGATGCTGCTAAAGTCCCCTTCCCAGGAGTAGAGCAATACCCTCCCAACTGTTTTTTCTTTTTCATTTCTTGCTGATCTGGGCCACACTCCTTGCGGGTGACTGAATATCAGAAGCATCCCAGCCCTTGCCAGCCCCAGCAGGACCCCTGGACCATTCCCACTAGGTTTTCTAGCTGCCCATGCTCTAAGGGCATTTGGGTCCCTGATGGGTTGGGAGCTAAGGAGGTATTCCTTTTTACCTCTCATGCTTGCTTGGCTGACTGGGAACTGTGGCTAGCTGCCACTGCCCAGCCTCAGGAGAGAGTATCTTACCATATATTGCTAGCCCTGGGAAACAGATCAAAATTTAAAGTCTGGTTCCTACTGGATGTATATTACTTTCACATCATTGTAAAGTTTAAAAATTATAAGTTGAACTTTTATAACTTGGGGACCCTCTGTACTGAGAAAAGAAAGGTGCAATGGGAGCCTCCAGTCCTTGGGGCATCATAGTGTTCACAGCTGTGGAGCTCAGCCACCAGACCCTGACTCCTTTTATGGCTGGTCAGTGGCATATGAAGACATAAACTTGGGGATCGCCATGCACCTTGATTTGTAGCAGCACAGTGGGGACTACTAGCTACGTGACCCCTGGCAAGCTCCTTAGCCTCTTTCTGCTCCCCTTTCTTCATTTGTCAAAGGATAGAGTGATAGCACTTCCCCTAGCAGTACGTTGAGGAATGAGATAATAATAACAGCAGTGTCAATAATACTGATATTTATTAAGTAGTTACTACATGCCAGGCACTGTACTAGATTTTCTTCATGTGTTAACTCTTAATCCCTTATGACAATCCTATGCAGTAGATACTATTATTATATCTCTACTTCCTGGAGAAGGAAATTGAGGTAGTTCTCAACAGAGAATTTGAGGAACTTGACCTAGCAAGGTGACACAGCTAGCAACTGGTAGAGATGAGATTTGAACCCAGGCAGTCTGGCTGGCAGATCCCAAGCTCTGACCACAATGCTATACTGCATACATAATGCTAGGCAGAAGAGATGTCATTGAAAATTGCAGAGTAAGGGCTTCTGAAAATTCTCTCCTCCACAAAAGCCACAGGAAATCTGGCACTGTGGTCAGAACTGACTTTTTCAGAACCCTGGAAACTAGCCAAAGTCTTGCAGCAGCCTGGGAAGTGTATGTTCAAGAAAGATGGCTGAATCTCAGTACGAACAGCAAGCTTTATGGTGTTATAAGTTGCCTTAGTTCCATCTTCTTCTTCACTTGTACAGTAGCCTTAAAAATTAACAGCCTAGGGGCTTCCCTGGTGGTCCACTGGTTAAGACTTCCAATGCAGGGGGTGTGGGTTCGATCCCTGGTTGGGGAACTAGGATCCCACATGCCTCGGGGCCAAAAAACCAAAACATAAAACAGAAACAATGTTGTAACAAATTCAATAAAGACTTTAAAAATGGTCCACATCCAAAAAAATAAATCTATTAAAAAAAATTAACAGCCTGAAAATGAAATCGCACTGAAATCTAGTAGTCTGGCAGCCACCAGAGGGAGCAGAGAGGGATGGGAGCTCCTTCAAAGCCTCATTTTTAGAGAATTGTCATTATTTTACCTTTCTGGTTGTTTCACGGGAGACACTATTTGCAAGGCTGTCTTTAGTTTCTTAACTTAGAGCTTATCCAGTGAGGAAAGCTTTTTATCCAGAACTTGTTGGAACAATTAGAGACAATTGATTAACTTTGTGACTGCCTCAGGCAGCGAACAATGTTTGGGGCAAATAATAAACTTACAAACCCCCCTCCAAAAAACAGAAATAAAAACTTAAAAGAAGACAACTGAGGAGTGAGCTATTCACAGGGGCTTTGAAAAGCTCTGACGTCTTCCTGGGAATCTAGAAAATCACACGCATAGGGGGAGGGGCATGCTCAGGAAACTCTTAAATAGGCCCTAAACTGTCACCTCTGGCTGACTGCGAGGCTCTGTGCAAGTGGGAAGTGAAGGCCAAGGCAGAGTTGTAAATTGCCTGCTAAGTGTTGAATGTGTGCCCCAACATGCACACAGAACCCTATGGTAAAGAATAGGAAATTTATTGGTTCTAGGAGTTTAAGTAAGATAAATCTCTGTCCAGTCGCTAGCTAACCACTAAACTAACTGAGTAGAGACTTCAGTGGCCACACATGACAAAGGATACAGATGGTACAGAGTTAATCTAGAGAGTTCAGTAAACAAACAAAAAGTCCCAAACATGTAGACAAGGGAAGGAAATAAAGATCATCCAGATTGAAAAGGAGGAAGTAAAGAGATCTCTGTCTGCACATGACATCATTGTATATATAGAGATATTTAAGAAATTCACTAAAAAACTTGTTAGAACTAATAAACAAATTCAACATGGGTGCAGGATATAAAAACTATATGTAAAATTGATTGTATTTCTATACTCTAGCAACGAACAATCAGAAAATAAAATGAAAAATCAATTCCATTTACTATAGCAGCAAAAAGAATAAAATATTTAGTAATAAATTTACCAAATGAAGTGCAAAGCTTCTTAACTGAAAACTGTGAAGCTTGGAAGAAATCAAAGAAGAGATAAATAAATGGAAAGTCATCCTGTGTTCATAGATTGGAAGACTTGATATTGTTAAGATGGCAGTACTCCCCAAATTGACCTATGGTTTCAGTAAAATCACTATCACGATTCCAACTGTCTTTTTTTTCAGAAATAGACAAACTGATCCTCTAAAATCCATATGAAACTACAAGGCACCCAGCATAGCCAAAACAATTGTAGGAAAGAGTAACAAAATTGGAAGACTTACACTTCCTGATTTCATATCTTACTACCAAAGGTACAGAATTCAAAACAATATGGTACTGGCATTAGGCTAGATATATAAGATCAGTGGAATGGAATGGAATTGAGAGCCCCAAATTAAACCCATACACTTATGGTTAATTGATTTTCCACAAGGGTACCAAGCCCATTCATTGGGGGAAGGAATAGTCTTTTCAACAAATGGTGTTTGGACAACTGGATATTTAAATGCAAAAGCATGAATTTGAACCTCTACCTTATACCATTTACAAAAGTTAAATAAAAAGTGAATCAAGGAACTAAATGTAAAAGCTAAAACTATAAAATTTTGGAAGGAAATACAGGTGTAAACCTTTTTGACCTTGGACAGGACAGCGATTTCTTAGATATGATACCAAAAACACAGGCAACAAAAGGAAAAAGAGATTAACTGGACTTCATCAAAATTAAAAACTTCTGTGCATGAAAGGCACTAACGAGAATATGAAAAGGCAACTCACAGAATGGGAGAAAATGTTTGCAAACCATATATCTGATAAGGGTTTGTTATCCAGAATGTATAAAGCATCCTTACAACACAGCAATAAAAAGACAAAGAACCCAATTAAAAAAAAATGGGCAAAAGACTTGAATGGACATTTCTCAAGGAAGATACATAAATGGCCAATAAGCATATAAAAAGATGCTAAATATCTCTAGTCATTAGGGAAATGCATCTCAAAACACAATGAGAAACTACTTCATAACCACTAGGATAGTTATAATCAAATACAGAAAAATAACAAGTGTTAATGAGGATGTAAATCAACCGGCACCCTCAAAAATTGTTGGTAAGAATGTACGGTTGTGTAGCCTCTGTGGAAAACAGTTTGGTGGTACTTTGAAAAATTGAACTTAGAATTCCTATATGATCCAGCAATTCCACTCCTAGGTATATACCCCAAAGAACTGAAAACATATGTTCAAACAAAAACCTATACATAAATATTTAGAGCAACATTATTCACAATAGACATAAAGCGGAAACAACCCAAATATCCGTGAACGCATAAACAAAATGTGGTATATCCATACAATGGAATATTATTCAGCCGTAAAAAGAAGGAAGTACTGATACATGTTATGACATG
Source organism: Lipotes vexillifer (assembly GCF_000442215.2). Classification (NCBI taxonomy): domain Eukaryota; kingdom Metazoa; phylum Chordata; class Mammalia; order Artiodactyla; family Lipotidae; genus Lipotes; species Lipotes vexillifer. The sequence continues at coordinate 33,464 of NW_006791339.1, read as the reverse complement.
GATGAACCTTGAAGACATTATGCTAAGTGAAAGAAGTCAGTCACAAAGAACCACATATTGTGTGATTCTATTTCTAGGAAATAAATGTTCAGAATAGGCAAATTCATAGAGACAGAAAGATGACTGGTGGTTGTGGGGAGTGGGAATGGGGTGACTGGTATTGGGTATAGGGTTTGTTTTTGGAATGATGAAAATGTTCTGGAATTAGATAGTGGTGATGGTTGCAGAACATTATGAATACGTTAAAAACCACTGAATTGTACACTTTAGAATGGTGAATTTTATGGTGTGCAAATGATATCGCAGTTAAAAATGTTAGGCACATTGCCCTGCCCTGGTCAAGACTAATAGTAATAGGTAAGTTATGGAGTGCTTAGTAGGTGCCAGACAATGTGCAAAGTGCTTATACATGATCTAATTTAGTCCTTACAACCTTAATCAAGGCACAGATGGGTTAAATAAATTGCCTAGGGCCACACAGCTGGTGAGTAGCAGAAAGTGGGACTCAAGTGCAGGCATCTGATTCTGGAATCTGTGTTTCTAAACACTTTGTTGCTCTTGTACCCATTCTTTGCTGCTACGGTGATTATTATTTTTCTTTGTATGCCTAGGTGGCTTGGATAATCTAACCAACCTTTTCTTAGACTGATGAAAGAGGTAAAATTTGCCCTCCTACTCCAAAGGAAAAACTTAACTCTTTACACCAGAAATAAAAGCGAAGGCATAGAGTACAGTTTCAAATGATCCTCAGATATTTTTTTCTTATCGAAAAAAAAGAAAAAAAAGAAGAGTTCCTTTCCCAGGAGACTTGCCTCAAGGGCCTGGCCTTCTGGAGGTTGGGCTTGTGTTGCTAGTCACACTGTCATAGCAGGGCTAATAAGCCCTACTGCTCTCACGCTAGGCAATCGCTGGAGTCTAAGGAGCGCCACGGTGATCCAGCGCTCTGAGATCCCAGCCCTGCGTCTGCGCTGCTGGGAGCTGGAGTGTGATTCATTGTAGACAAATGTTTGGTCCTCTTCAAAGAGGAAGCCAGAATTATTCAGCCAAGAAACTTAGGACCTGACAAAGTCCCAATGCCAGCCGCTGTTGTGCATCACTAATTTTTATTTTGACATTTCTTTGCAATCAATCACTTTTTTTTGTTGTTGCTTTGAGCCTTTAATTTTATGAAATATGTATTAGTTAAGGTTGCAGGACATATGTATTTATTTGACTAAACGAATCAGCGAATGAATAAATGAACAGTTATAGGCCAAGTGAATATCATGAATCGAGGTTATGCATAGAGGAGCATGGGGCCAGGACCATGACATGGGTTTGGCTGAAATTTCTGGGAATATTAATCTGAGACATCTAGCTCTGAGTCTACCCAGTTTATCATGTGACTTCCTCACTCCCCAGGGCTCCCCTGGCAGGCTGGCGCTACGTTCTCCTATCCTCATGCTCACTCTTCAGCAGGGATAATCTTTTCGGACACTGCTTCCTGCTTATGGGCAGGAGTGAAGTATTTCCTGAGCTCAGAAGGAATGCTTCCCTCTCAGCCATCCAGCGTCCAGGTCTTCTTTCTCCTTGGTCGCTTGTGGGAAGCCATGTGCCACTCT
>NW_006791339.1:28180-31300 GCF_000442215.2 Lipotes vexillifer | reverse complement strand
GTGCCGCTCTTTCCAATTGCTACCGTGTGTGAAGAGCTGGCTTTGGTATCTTTGGGTTCCAGCTGTGACCAGATAGGCAAAGCCTGCCTGCCTGACATTGCTGGGTGAGCTTTCCTCAATGAGCAGGGTGGACCCTGACTGCTTGTACAGCCATGGCTGTGGCTCTTCATGGCCTGTTGGCCTTGGGCTGCCCGGTGCTTTAGACTCCAGCTTCATCTCTTAATTTTATTTTTTTAACTTTACTGAGGAATAATTGACCAGTATAATTGTATACATTTAAAGTGTACAAGGTGATAATTTGATACACATATAATTTGAATGATTTCCAAGAGCAAGGTAATTAACACATCTATCACCTCGCATAGGTAACATAGTTAACTTTGTGTGTGTGTGGTGAAAATGCTTAAGATCTACTCTCAACCACTTTTAAGTATACAGTGCTGTATGATTAACTAGAGTCCATCTCTCAGTTTTTATTGGATTCTGTGGTATCATCTGGTACTTAGAAGGTGTAAGAAAATCTTTTAAGGGCTTCAAAACCTTTCTTTTAAAGAGAGTCAGCTTTGCCCTCCTCAGCTGAAATCCCTGAAGCCCTTTATTAGCACACTTTTTCCATCATGCTCTGAAGCTGGTCCTGACCTCTTTATTAGCTGTGGTCAGAGGAAGTGACCCACAGCCACTGAGTAGTGTGTGTCCCAGAAATGGACTACGTGTCTGGCGAGATTTCAATAGGTCTCCACATTTATAAAATTCTGCTCACGGTAGCTCTATTGCGTGGGCTCTTGTGAAAATTAAATGAGAAAGTCTGTGAAGAGTACTTAGCACCTTCTTTCTGTTATTCATTCAACAAATATTTCTAGAAGGTCTACTGTGGGCCAAGTACCCTTCTAGGTGCCGGGAATAAAATAGTGAACAATCACTTACAGTTCTTCAACTTAAATGTAAGATGGATAATGCCATGGAGTGCCCCAAATACTGTCTTTCTGCATTTTTCTAATGTTCTTTAATATTTATGATAAATGAACTCTTGCTAGTTCTAGGCACAGATCCAAGCATTTTGCACACATAATCTTGTGATAAACAAGCAGGACTTGCAGGGTGTCATCGTAAATCAAGCCTTTATGTTGAGTCCCACAGCTTCTTCAGACTGCTTCTCTAGGGCCAGCTCCTCCCCTGCCCTATGATGGAAATCTAGGGGCAGATCCCACAACTTTTCTGGTCTCTCTTAGGTGATAAAAATCCCCTGGCTGCCCTAGTTTCCCCAAACAGCCTCAGTTCAGTAATTAAAATGTTCATTCCCACATCATGGTCAAAAATCCTCAAGGTCACTTAGAGTTAAAGCTTCTTTTGCTACATCCCCTCCCCCTTCCATGTTCCCCCTTACCCCTTGGGCCTTGGGCAGACTGGGTGCCGTTGGTGGACAGGGCTATGACCTCTGACCCCATTCCAGGCACTTCCTTTGGATGTGGGGAATGCATCTCCTTTCTTAGCCTCTGGGCTGTCGTCTTGGACAAGAACTAGCCGTATCCCAGGTCTGTGTGCTCCCTTCTGTGTGGCACACATCTAGCCTATCCGAAACACTCCCATACCTTTTTCCCGACAAACTCTGGAAGCATGGGCTTCCCTAACTCAGGAACCTCTCTCCAGAGCTGGGGCCACAGTCCCCTTATGGTTTTTCCAGGTGTGGAAATAAGCCCAGTCCTCTGTGTCCAGAAGGTTGTAGGCTGTAGGGAACACTTAGACTTTCTGTCTGTCTGTCTCTCTCTTTTCTCTCACCTACTACAGTTCCGTTGCATAGTGCAAAAACTCAGTAACTAGAAGAGACCACATGGTATAGCTGTTAGAACCAAAGACTCTGGGTTCAAAGTCTCAGCCCTGGCTTCCGATGCCAGCTCTGCCATGTACTAGCTGTGCGATGTTGGGCAGCCTACTCCATCCACTCTGTGCCTCAGTTTCCTGATCTGTATAAGATGGATGATAATAAAGCCTGTGTCCTAGAAAGTTTAGGAAGATTAAATAAGATAAAATTTGTAAAGTGCTTAGAGCAGTTTCTGAGACATTTTAGGCACTACGCAAGTATTTGTTAAATAAATATCAGGTGAAAAATAGTCTGAATAATAAATAGCAAAGGCAAGTTAATGGCAAATTTACCAAGCACTCTTTAATTTCAGGCATTCTGGGTTCTTTCATCCTAATCTCTTTTGGGTGATGTCCAAGCAGGATCTGCCTACAGCCACGTCCCCTTGAGACATAGCTGGTATTATAGGAGGGACTGGAGGTCTTCTTAAACACTATAAGATACCCAGTCCTGTTTTACTCCAAGTGAAAGAAATGCTAAAAAGTATGTGTCTAGGGAGGGTGACTCAGGGCATTAGGAGGAATGACCACTGCAAGAGTTCCCAGACACAGTTTTTCAGAAAGGGTTTCTGGGAAAAACAAAATTAGGGTGGGCATTGAGGGTTTCATTTTTTAATACTCTACCAGCCCTGCAGCCTGGTTATCCCACATCTTGTTCTGCTCTGTTCCTTACTGTCTCCTCAGGACAGGGATGGCCTCATGGATTATGGGACATTTTTGAGTATCTTGAGACAATTAATTATCCTACTCTTGACATGCCTGAGGGGGCTAAAACTGAAACACAGAGAAATTATGCAACTGAGCCAGTCACGTAGCATGGGTGGGGCTGAGCTGGGTCAGATCTCTGGACTCCAGATTTACGTTTAATCTGATGAGATTCACCACCGCACTATTATCCCAGCACGGGAGTTTGTTTAGTCACTGAAGCTGCTAACATAATTTCAGAGATGTGTGGTCAGGGACCCTTGGGTCGTCGGGTGAAAATGACGTTACCAGGAAATTTAAAAACTTAGAGCTCTGGAGAAAGTTGTGTGTCACGATAAAGTTGGGGAAAAAAATCAAAACAAGACTAGAAATCATTTGTATATATAAGCAAAAGGGAAATTGTTTCATTATAGAAAATATGGATATAGGGTAAAGTTATTACTAGCTCACTGATAACTTCCAGAATATACTAAGGTTGGTGTAGCCTCCAACAATTAAGATAGCACGGGGCTTCCCTGGTGCCGCAGTGGTTGAGAGTCCGCCTGCCGATGCAGAGGA
>NW_006791339.1:0-28051 GCF_000442215.2 Lipotes vexillifer | reverse complement strand
AAAAAAAAAAAAAAAAAAAAAAGAGCACGGATTTGGAAGAAACACTTTATTATCACTGCATGTTTGCATTTATGTTTGAGTATCTGACCATCTAGGGATTCACTTTTTTAAAAGTTTTATGAAGACTCAAAAGAAGTTGAAAAAATACTCATTTTTTTAAAAAAAATTTATTTTTATTTTATTTTTTTTTTTGCGGTATGCGGACCTCTCACTGCTGCGGCCCCTCCCGTTGCGGAGCACAGGCTCCGGACGCGCAGGCTCAGCGGCCATGGCTCACGGGCCCAGCCGCTCCGCGGCATGTGGGATCCTCCCGGACCGGGGCACGAACCCGTGTCCTCTGCATCGGCAGGCGGACTCTCAACCACTGCACCACCAGGGAAGCCCCCCATCATCTTTTATCTTCTACTCTTTCTCAGTTCCTTTCCTGGTTCCCACTGAGTGAGGCAAAGGGTAGTGGAAAGAGAATGGGTTCTGGAATTGTACAGACCTGTGGTCAAATCCTAACTCTACTACTAATGAGGTGGTCTTGAGCAATTTACTTAGTCTCTCTAACCTCCAGTTTCCTTATTTATGGAATAGTTATGGTGATACTTACCACACAGGGTTGAAGTAAGCAAAGCCTCTCCCAATGCCTGGTTCACAATAGACACTTAGCTAGGGATGGACCGCAGCATATTTTAGACTCGTGAAAAATCCCAGTTCAAAATGGGTTTATCAAAGGAGCATGACACTGATGCAAGGATAGATAGATTGATCCAAAGAACAGATTAAAGAGTTCAGAAATGGACCAATTAGATGGTTAACTGATTTTTGACAAGCTTCCAAGATAATTCAATGGGAAAAAGGGTAGTCTTTTCAACCAATGGTGCTGGAGAAAATGGACACCCATATAAAAAAAGAAAATAAACTTTGACGCATACCTTGCATTATATACAAAAATTAACTTGAAATGGATCATGAACCTAAATGTAAGAGCTAAACTATAAAACTTCAAGGAGAAAAATGGGAGAAAATCTTTGTGACCTTGGTTTATACAATATTATTTTAGGATACAAAAAACACAAATCAGAAAAATTTTGATAAGTTGGACTTATCAGTATCAAGAAATGTTTGCTCTTCAAAAAGACACTGCTAAGAAAATGGGAAGCCACAGACTAGGAGAAAATATTTGTAGAAAGGATTTATTTCTTTAACATTGCTGTCTCTTGATACTATGGTATAAAGTAGATGTAATCAATAATTCTTGTGTGTCCCCATCCTTGCCCTGATAGAGTGCACTTTCTAGATGCTTTTCTTTCCTCCCTGACTATTTATGTCATTATTCACTGCCATAATTCTCATAATATTGTTATGAGTGAGGGCTGGAGAGAAGACTGAGCTTCGTGTTGTGAGGCTGCAAGCCCTACATCTTAAATTCCGTCCTTGGTGGGAGAGAAAAGAGCAACAATGAAAAATATGAAGACAGACACATGTCCATCAGGAAGCAAACTGAAGCCCTTGGTAGCAACAGGACACTCTCAACAACGACAACAAAAAGCATGGACTGAGCGTACACATTCTTCCAGATACAGTGCTAAGTGCTTTACTTGCCTCATTCACTTAACTGTAAGAGAAACATATGTAGGAGTCAGCACGAGGTCCCAGAGGCAGCAGGGACACCAAGCAGGCCTCCAGCAGAGTTTCACTTGGGTTGTTCCCTCCGTGACACCTGCAATGGATTGTGTTCTTCCTATGTCCCTGTATTGCTTTATCCTTTGGATGCCATTCTAGATTCATCCATGTCTTTTCTTGGTTTCACTGTCTTGGGACTGTTGACTTGGTTTTGAAGATTTATCTTGTTGGAAACTTCAGCCTCTGTTTGGCTCCTTGGCACCAGGCTTTGTACTTCCTTGCTCCTTAAGTCTGGTAACCCCTTTCCCACCTCCTCTCTGCCTCTTCAAAGCTTCCAATTTGCAATGTTTGACCATCCCTGGGCGATTTTTAATCTCATACATCCCAGGGTACATAATCAACACTACACAATCAACAGGCATTGCTCTCATGGGTCTCTCTTGTTCTGGTGTCCCTGGCAAACTACTGTAGGCATAGCTGAAGAAGAAAGCCTTCAGGTACTTACAATAAGTACAGGTTGAAAAGGCCATGTCTACCTTGACCAAGGTAGCTGTGGAGCTTTTTAAGTAGATGTAACTCTGGGGATGTCTTTACTGGTGTGAGCAAAGTTCCAGTGTATGGATGATCTTGGAGTTGGAATGGTCAGCTGTCGACACCTGATAGCCAGCTGGGGACGTACGGGCCAGCACCGCCCAAACCACAAGGTGAGTAGAGCAGTGGGGGAAACAGCAACGTGCACTCGTCATACTGCTCTTTCCACAGGTGTCCAAATAGAATTAGAGCCACAGGCGCTACCCCAGTGGGTTCATGTAGCAGCAGTGAAAGTCCCCATGCTTGGGCTGTACATGTGCCTGCTGGAGCAGAGGGATGGTACCATGTTTCCCTTCAGCTTCAATTTAACAACAGCAGGACCACAAGAGATGTCTTCTCTAGAGTAGATTCCCCAAGACAGTCTGGCTGCAATTCACAGGCCACAGGCAACTGGGGGCAGAGCATTCTTTCTGCTTTACTTCAATTTAGGATGAAATCTTCTCAGAATAAGCATCCCGGGCAGCAGACGGACTGACACCAAAAGTCTTCAATCGCTTCGCCAATTTTTTTTTTTTTGTGGTACGCGTGCCTCTCACTGTTGTGGCCTCTCCCACTGCGGAGCACAGGCTCCGGACGTGCAGGCTCAGCGGCCACGGCTCACGGGCCCAGCCGCTCCGCGGCATGTGGGATCCTCCCGGATCGGGGCCCGAACCCGCGTCCCCTGCATCGGCAGGCGGACTCTCAACCACTGCGCCACCAGGGAAGCCCTCCCTTCGCCAATTTTGATCTCTTTGACCATTTTAACACAGGGTCTTCTAGGTTTTAAAAGCTTGAACTGTGCTCAGTTGCTTCACCAGAAGAATCCCTGCTCCTACCCTGACAGCAAAGAGATGTGTGAATGTCTCTGTGTGATGCCCCAGAGGAGCAGTTATGCGTCGTAGAACTGGAGAAAAATTTGCCTACAGTATCTTGCGCTGTAACCTGTTTCCACTTCACACAGACTATTGGAAAGCATCTGGAAGATATATATCTATTATTGCTAAAAAAATAGATTTATGAGCGTTATGAGATTATGATGCAGAAGACAGGTAGAATCTCTCTGTGTTTTTAAAGGGCTAACCCACACTCACCAGCCTTAAATCTTAGAATGATTAAGCTGACAGGGACTCAAAAGCTCGCACAGTTCATATAATTCTACATTTTGAAGCCCCCTACGTCCAACAGTTTCACAGATCAGGAACCTGAGGTGCGGAAAAGGTTCAGTGAGGATTTATTACATTTGCATAGTCAGCGGAAGAGCTGAAACTTAAGCCCTGGTTCCCTGACAGTAAATCCTGTGCTTGCTTGCAACTATCTTTTATCTAGATTATGGTATTTGTCTGTCTCTGAAAACCTTGAGAGACATCATGGTTGTTCCCCAAGAGGGAGATGAAGCGTGATCTAATTTTCAATGAGAGTGGACTTTGGGGGAACAGTTCCAGCTGGGCACATTGTTTTCTCCTTTTTCATGGCCACCTGAAAACTTTGGCTGGGTGCTGGCAGGGTGGGAAGCTGTTCCTGCTTCCCAGTCTTTTTCTGTTCACAGCTGCAAAGTTCAGTGAGTTGAACTGCCGTGCTGTGAGTTCACTGTTCACTCTGCCACGACCAACCTCTGTTGTAAATTTTCCTCCCTGAACACGTGACGATGTATTTCTTGACTGTATATCCCAAGGGCGGCAGCGGAACTGTCAGAGCGCCGAGCCGCACACGGAGCAAGAAGTCTCTTGGACTTGACGATCTAGGAATTCAGGACTTGGGACAAATTTGCCAGCCCTTGGTAAGTTAGCAACGCCGCTTTGCTTCGGAAACATAATGAAAGGATATTTCTAGCAATTTGTAGATGCAGTTTTCTTTTCCTTTCGTTTTTTCCTAAGGAAATTTTGTCCTGAATTACAAATAGGTTTATGTTTGAAAGCAAAATGTAAACTTTTTTTTCTGCTCAATCAGTTCAAAGAGTTTCCCTGTGATTAAGACGTTATTTCTTTTCTCTATGCACCCTTGTCTTACACTGATTTTTTTTTTTTTGCTTTTAAAATGATAAAAGCGAAGCTTTTTACATGCTCACTTTATGAAATAAAAATATAATGGACATGTATACACGAAAAATAAAAGTCTTCCTCTCATTCCCTCCCACCTCCCCGTGTCCCCATGCACCCCAGCCCCTCACAGCTGACCCCTGTTAACTGTTTGGTGGGAACTCTTACTGCTATTTCTCCATGCAGCTTTATGCTTTTTTGATATTGCAGTTCCACAAATCTCGTGCTCGCCCTCCTTCCTCCCTGTACTGTGGCCGCCCCGTGGGAGAGTTCTAACCTGCACGTTTCTCCCCAGACCCTGGCTGTGTGAGCAGAGCTTCAATGCTGAAGATGGAGCCTCTGAACAGCACGCATGCCAGCACCGCAGCCCCCAGCGGCCCCCTCGAGTCCCATGTGTCGGGCAGCGGCAGCGGCAACGGCAACGAATATTTCTATGTTCTGGTGGTCATGTCCTTCTACGGCGTTTTCTTGATTGGAATCATGCTGGGCTACGTGAAATCCAAGAGGCGGGAGAAGAAATCCAACCTCCTGCTGCTGTACAAAGACGAAGAGAGGCTCTGGGGGGAGGCCATGAAGCCGCTGCCCACCACGTCCGGCCTGAGGTCGGTGCAGGTGCCCATGGTGCTGAACGTGCTGCAGGAGAGCGTGGCGCCCGCCCTGTCCTGCACCCTCTGCTCCGTGGAAGGAGACAGCGTGAGTTCCGAGTCCTCCTCGCCCGACGTGCACCTCGCCATCCAGGAGGAGGCGGCGGACGACGAGCTGGAGGAGCCTTCGGAGACGCCCCTCAACGAAAGCAGCGAAGGCTCCTCGGAGAACATCCACCAGACCTCCTAGCACCCCCAGGACCTCTGGAGGTGGCCCCATCAGCCAGCACCCTTAGAGCGAGGAAGGGCACTTTTCGCGTCTGGTTTCACCTCTGCAGGGCAACTGTCGCTTTCAGGAGACCCTCGGCAAGCCCCTGAATGGGGGTGGGGGGTGGGGGACAAGTCTCAGGCGGAGCCAGCAGCAGCCCGCAGTCCACGACGCGCCTGTGGTGTGGACGTGCCGCTGAAACAGCCCTGAAGATGTGCAGTGTGTACCTTTCCTTGGGATCTGGGGGTCGGGGTTCCTGTGCAGAATTCGGCAGGTCGATGTGCTTGCGGTTGTCTCCTCACGGGATGCCCTGGGTAACACCTGCAACATCTGCCCACTCCCAGGGCTGCCAAATGCCTAGGGCATCCTGAGGGACTAGTTTCGATTTGACAATTTGCCTAGAGCTTTGTTCTTCTGATTGGCTGTAAGTACCTCTAATGTGAACCTGTGGCTTTAGTTCCCCCTGGGGTTACAGAGCTTCTTTTAGGGGTCTTTTGGGTTAGAGGGGGGATATTTGACGGAGGACTTGTGATGGGAGGGAGCTGGAGATCTGAATCTGGTCCATTTGCATTCTGTAAGGAAAAATTAGGCAATTTTTAAACCTGTTAACGTTGGCTGGGATTATAAAACTAATCTGCTATTTTGACCCTTTGTCTAACCTGTGACTTTGAACTCTGATCTGGGACCATCCAGCATCACATGCTGACATGACATCTGTTTTGCTTGGAAGGGCTTCCCCAGAATGTAACCTGCACTCCGAATGGCCATGCAGGGAAGCTTCCCAATCTTTCCAGAAGGGGTGATGGTGAGGTTGAACAAACCCAAACCTTTAGCCCCACCGCTGCTTTTTTTTCCCCCAGACCAGTTTTCTGAGCTGGGAGAGGATATAACGTGGGCCTCCACAACATGGCATTTCGTCACATAGCTGATACTTAGAAGGGCATACTCTGGTGAGATTGTGCAGAGCTGGGGTCCAAGTTCTCTGTTTCTTAACCCCAAGCCCAGAATCTGATTTGCTGTGTGGTCCTGGGCATGTCATCCAGAGGCTTACTGCCTTCCTGAGATTCCTGATGATCTAGATCCCCAGAGGGCTGGGAGGATGTCTTTAGATTTTAAGACTCTGTGATAAATCCTACATGGCCTGGTGTGAGGAAGTTTGGACAAAATATTTCCCCCTTGGCCAGTTAGTCTGAAAAAGGATCTGCTTACTTAAAGGGGCAGTTGGAGACGGAGAACACATGTAGCTGGGAAATCCAGGGTGAATCACTAACCAATCCCTGCTGTCACTTTCCCAGCAGTGAATCAAAGAGGCAGATGCCACATTTTACTCTGCAGGGCTGTCTGGGTAGTGGGCTATTAACGCTCCAGTTAAGGGAATGAGACATTTAAGAGAAAATGCTCAGGAATGCTTGGTAATGTTTCCCTGTATTCCTGTGGTCAGTCGCTTTGCAGCAGACTCTTGAGGCCCTTGAAGACAAGGCAGAAGAGAAACGCACCAAAAGGTCAAATTTAATTCTAGTAAAAACAAAAACTTTTTTTTTTTTTTTTTTTTTTTTTAATACGCTCTCCCTGGATTGGAGACAGCAATAACTACTGTTCCCATGGAAGGGTTAACAGTGTAGGAGCTGGTTTATCAGTTCGCCTTAACACAGTGCTAGAGGAAATTTATGTTTGGGGGAAAAAGGCCCTCCGTTCACTTTAAAATTCAGAGTGTGGATTTACTCCAAAGGGGGCTATTTAAGGTGAAAGAAGCCAAGTTAAGTTTGGCCCCTTGCCTGGAATCACTTGAATTCTGAAACTTTACTGCGATGGACATGTGCGTTGTCACATTTTCCATTGCTTAATCCTGAAGTTTGGTGCAAGTCTATCTGCGCCTATTAAAAAGTGATGTATATACTTCCTTCTTATTCTATTAAGTTGTACAAAATTGTCTTCTGTATTTAACAGTTTGTAATTTTCACAGTATTTTTTAATTTAAATAAACACATTTTCCCTAGGAAGTTATGAGTTTTCTTTGATCGGTCAATAATAACTCCTAATTTCTAAGACATCCCTGGTGCATTTTTCCAAGCCATCTCTGAATCTGGGTCATCTTCCAAGTCAGACTCCCATGAAGGCGTATCTTATTTCTGCCTAAATCATAAAGTGAGCAGGGCTAGGTTCTTCCTTCCTTTGATATGCTTTGCAATGAATAAAAAATAAGCTGTACATAGGTCTTACATCCACTTCTGTTTTTAAATTTGGTGGCCATGGGGTGAACATGCAGTGACATGGCAACTGTTGTGAAGATGTTCCTCCAAATTTGGTTGCAAGAAAACCTTTGATTTACACGTTGCCTGGACAAATATTATCCACACGTGGCCACAGCGGCACAGACTAATGGGCAGGGAACTGCTGTATATAGATGTTGTATATACATTCATATACACATATACATAATGGGGAGGGAGATTTTTGTGTACACACAAGCTTACGAATGTACCTAAGCACACAGGTCATGAGTTAGGGCTGGCCCTCTCTCACCGTCACCTCCACATGAAGACTGACTGTCTAGGTTCCTCCCCCTGGTCTTGCTATAGCTCTGAGCACAGCCAGCCTGTCTCCTTTAAGATTTTATTTGCACAGTTGGAAACGCTAAAGAAAAATTACCCAAACCGGTGACCCATTTTGAATTAAGCAGATGGTAGACAGTGGCCTGACGTTTATGTTTCTCTGTTTCCTGTGTGTTTGTTTTTCCTGTTTGAAGTAAATGTTTCCCTTAGGTTCACGAATAACTGTCTCCCTAAAGGATTTATCTGGCAAAGGTACAGGGGAGCCTGGATGCTTCCCATATCAAGCATCTCAATCCACCAGTTGGTACTTTGACAGTGTAAGGTGAGAAGATTATTTTAAAAGACAAGGAAGCTCTTCAGTTTATCCCAGCTTAATGTCATTCTTGGGGAGGAAATAGTTAAGGAAAAAAACTTTTTACCATGGGCGGAGGAAGAGGGAATTCTAAACTCTAATTGTCCTAAAAATATGCAGAGTACACTATGTCGTTTTAACGGAATATTTGTTTTCTTAAAAAAAACAAAAAACAAAAAAAAAACAAAAAAACTTCTAAGCAGAACCTAAGGCCCAAGGGGTTTAGTCTGTGTGGATTTACTCATGCATGTGAGAAACTGAGAAGGGAATTTGGCCCCATGCACCTAGGATATTAGAACCATATTTTAAAGCACTTAAATGTTAGGGATGAGGTAAATGGATCGTCCTGCTTGCTCCATGCTGTTCTAATTACACCTTTGTACGTCAAAGTCAGGCAGGGATGCTGCAGAGAAAAAGATTTCTTTCACGGGCAGAATCATGGGATCAAAACTACCAGGAAAGGCTGAAGCTGGGCCAAGGAGTGAGTGCTCTTGGCCTATGATTCTGGTTGGAAAGTAGACCCCATGGTACATTTGAGAGCTGCAACTGGAGGGTTTTGTGGTCAGGCACGCACTTTCAGGGCTCAGCTGATGAAGGGTCATTTATCATCCTATAAAACGCTGCTCTGACCCTAGACATAGTGGAGCAGACAGAACATTGAGCTTACAATGTGACGAATTCTCTAGTTTGAGAGCATACATTTGCTTAATCATTTCACCCAGAATCCGGGCACCCTGTTGGAGGAAATCACAGGGAGTATCATGGGTCATGGGACAGGAGGTGGAGTCTAGGGCTGGAGGGACCCATGTCAGCTGACTAACCAGGATGGTGGCTCAGGCAGGGGCTGGACCACAGGCAGGCAGGGCGGAAGTGGGGCTTCAGTAGAGGCTGCCATGTAGCTCTGTAGCTCTGGGGAAGGTACCCAACCTCTCTGACATGCAGGCTCTGTCTTTCAACATGAGGACATGCAGGCCTTCCTCTTCGGGGAGCTGCTAATGAAAAGCATGGTGAAGCATCCTGAGCAATACTGAACACAGCATGAAACTTAAAAGGAACTAACGGGGGCTTCCCTGGTGGCGCAGTGATTGAGAGTCCGCCTGCCGATGCAGAGGACATGGGTTCGCGCCCCGGTTTGGGAGGATCCCACATGCCGCAGAGCGGCTGGGCCTGTGAGCCATGGCCGCTGGGCTTGCGTGTCCTGAACCTGTGCTCCGCAACGGGAGAGGCCACAACAGTGAGAGGCCCGCATACCACAAAACAAAACAAAACAAAACAAAAGGAACTAACGGAAAAGCAGCTCCAGGCTTCTCCTTTTAAAAATGTATCCTGGGCATACATCTGCAAATAAAGTTGCTGAAACCTCCTCTTCTGTGCACGGTTTCCTCAGGAGACAGTGATGTTCAGGGAAAGGACACAATTTGCCAGAGGAGAAGGGTCATAAGAGAGAAAAACCACTGTTCAATTCTGCCTTTCCCCGTTTCTGAAATGTTTCCTCCCACATAGGAAGGAACAGTTTGGGATGTGAGCTGTTACCATGGAGATAGCTGGCCAAGGTCACTTGTTTGAAGGAGCCCACGTGAAGGCCACGTGGCACTGAATCATTACGGCGACTTTATGAAGTTGGGATTTGGTCCTTGACTCAGACAGCAAGTTTTGAGCCCGCAGCAGCCTCCATTCATGGCACGGAGGAGGGGACGCAGGGAGAACACACACACACACACACACACACACACACACACACCACCACCCTGCACAGCCCCATCACCCATCATTCTCCTCGCACTTCCTGTGCTCCATTCAATATGGGGCAAGATTTTGTTCTCCCAATTCTAGGAATTTATTTTCTTACGTTGAATTTTTTTTTTTTTTTTTTTTTTTTTTTGCTAAGAAACATGATCAAAGAATCCTTCACATAAGTAGCTATACATTTTTCTGTCCTTAATGATTTTTCACCCCCTGTGCCGAGATGGTGAATGACAAGTTCTCTCTCTTCTTTGTCAATTCTGGCTGCTGTAGCAAAGTACCATATTCTGGTTGGCTGAGAGACAGCAGAAATTTATTTCTCACAGTTCTGGAAGTGCTAGCACGGATGTGCTCTGGTGAGGACCCTCTTCTGGTCTGCAGGTGGCTGACGTCTCATTGTGTCCTCATGTGGCCAAAGGAGAGCAAGCTAGCTGTCTGGCCTCTTCTTCTAAGAGCACTAATCTCATTCATGAGGGCTCCACCTTCATGACCTAATGACCTTCAAAGGCCCTATCTCCAAATTCCAGCACACTAGGGATTAGATTCAACATATGAATGTTGGGGGGATGCAAATATTCAGTCCATAACATCTCTTTTCCCAACCTCCCTCCCTGTTATCCCCTCTCACTTCCTTCCATTACACAAGAGGAAGGAAAAACCGAGTAACCACAATGCATAATGAGCTCTTACTACAGGCCAAGTACACACTTCACCCAGTTGTTACAACCCTGTGCTTTAAGCTTCTACTTTCTTCTAGATGCTGGGGAAAATGTAACACCTGCCCAGTCCCCCAAGAGGTCATAGTTTCCATGTAGACAAATTCCAATAAAAATACCTCTGATTCTGGTTCATTTATAACATTAGTTGAGATTTTCTGTGTGCAGGGTCTTCTGGATGTCAGAATACACAGCTTGTATCTTTGAACAGTTTGAGGGCACAGTGGTGTTATTAAATGGACAAAATATACTGTTTACCTAATATTTACTTTGCTCTGTAATGGGTGCTTTCCCCTCGATGATCTTATTTAATCCTCCCAAGGAAACTCTGAGCTAGGACTCTAGTACTCTTAATGTACATATGAAACTTTAGGCTCAAGGAAGTTGTAGGTCAGTGTAATGAATGGTCAGAGTTCCAATGAAGGTCTTTTGATATACAATCTGGTGTTCTTTAAATCACTAGGAAGCAGAGAGACTCAGAATCTAGTCCCGTCCCAGGCATTAGGCAGCTCTGTGACATTACATATGTTGCTCAACCTTCTGGGCACGTTTCACATTTCCTGACTAGTAAAATGGAGATAGTAATATCTTCCCTCCTGACTTCAAAACATTGTCAGGACTGCTTAGGAAGCAGCTGGAAAAATATAAAGTCTTCTTATAGGGACACTAATCTCTTTGTCTTGGATAGGAGGCTGTGTGTAGACATCATTAGCATTCATCAATATCCAGTTCTCCCCTTCTGAGAACACAGAAATTTCCACTTCTCAACCCCTTCTCTTGCCCCTCTTCCCCTACCACCAGGGGTCGAGCAGGGATGTAACTCATTCTGCTTGACGTAAACTGAGTGGAAGTGATGTACGTCACGTGTGAGTTGAGTCAGGGAAAAGCCCGTATATGATTCTCTAGATGCCCTCTTTACCTGCATGTTATCGATGAGACCATATGTTCCAGATGGTACGAACAATAGGTAAAGCCTGTGTCAGCCTGGAAGAGTGAGTTACCGCATAGAAGTCAATTGCTCTGGGGAGTTGCCCAAACTTACAGCTGGCTTTACAAGAAGCAGCAATAATCTAAGTTTTGGTAAATACTGAGACTTTGGGGTTCCTTGCAGTTTCAGCATAACCTTACGCATCAGATTAATACAGAGTATGATCATATTAAAGAGACAGAATGTTGGAAGGTGACTTCTAGATTATCTAACCCATCCCCTATGTTTAATGATGGGGAAATTAAGACTCATAGTAGTTAAGTGACATGTTCAAAGTCACAGGGGGAGACAGGAGCAGAAGTGGGGTTACAACCCAGGTCTCCTAATGGTTGGTTCTAATCCCCATGGTGGGTATGGCCATGGAAGCCTTTGCCATGGCTTAGTGAAAACAAAATACCTAGAGGGTCTTCTCCCTTGAGCTCCTCAACCTGATCTTCTCTGAGCAGCACTGAGTCACTGGTACTGCCTCTATTTACTGGTCCCACAACCCCTGCTGAGACGTAGCTTCTTTTTTCCTGGCACTTACTGCCCTTTGTGGAAGGATGGATCTGAGCAGGCAGAAGTAAACACATTCCCCCAAGGCAGTGCAATGTGACATTAATGGAAACTTTCATAAAAGGGAAGAAGCTGTAAATAGGAGCAGGGAAATAATCAAACCGGGTTGAATGTAATTGTCCTGCACACAGCTTACTGGAGTTTGGCTTTCGGTTTTATTTTTTGCGTGTTTTGGCTTAGCTCCAGTGCCAGAGCGGGTCACTGGCAGGCCCCCAGTGCATAGTGCTCCCAGGACTGATGCGCCTAGGTTCCTGGCAATGATCCTTGCAGGTAAACCCTGAAAGTTCAGCTCCAGATTGGGGTTGCACATGATGGAGAAACCAACAGACACCTCATTGATGATTATTTTTATATTCTTAGCCCTGATATGGAAGGAATGATTTCTCTCTCATCTCGATCTTCCTTTTTCACTTAGAACTTCTCCCAAAGAACGGGACATGGTGCTTGGATAGAGAGATTCTGTTTCTTTTTCAAAATTGTCTTCTTTTTATATTCCCATCACACTATCCTCATGTGTCAGTTACAACAGAAGTTATGCTCTTTCCCACAGGATTATACACCTTGTGAGAGCCAGAATCATATGTTATTATTTTGTAGTTAGTACCTAGTTTGCGCTGGAATTCCTCAGGAGTCTCTCTTACCATGTTCTTTGCTTTGTATCATGTTTTCTCCTTGGGGGATCTCATTCATTCTCAAATCTTCAACTAATATGTAAATCATTATAACAACCACCTGTCTAGTGCTTACCAAGCGCCGGTCATTGTTCTCATGATATTTAATTCTCATGAAAATTTCAGATATAGGGATTTTTAAGCCCATTGTAAAAATGAGAAAAGTGACGCATAGAGAGATTGAGAACACTGACAAGGTTCACAGAGTGAGCAGTAGAACTGGGATTTGAGCCCAGCAATCTGGTCACAGAGTTGATGCCACGGACAACCTGCTCTACTGTCTCTCTCTCTCTCTCCAAGTCTCAATCATTCAGTTCTAGCCTAGACGTCTCTCATGGGCACCAATGCCTGTGGCTCTATTCACCTGATGTCCCATAAGCTCTGCAAATTCCTGTCGTCGAAACTCAAACTCATTACCTTTCCTCGTAAACCTGTCCCCCAACTTACATTTCTACCGATGTGTCTATCCTTCACCTTATATCCCAGGCCCTCTCTGTAACCTCTTTCCATCAACGTGGTCATTATTTACCCCCAAAGTATTTCTTTAATCAGGAAAATACTGAGGACCAGAGAAATGTTAAAAGAGGAAAAGATAACATGAGCAGAGCTGTGCTTACATAAAAAGTAGTTTAATATTTAGGATTGCACGTGCTAGGCACTGGCTGTGTAAAAAAAATCCAATCTCTGTCATCCTGGTATTTAGAATCTTCCCCATTCTGTAAGATAAATCAAAGAAGACAGAGGAGGGAGGTAAAGAAAACAGGATTCCTGGTGACAGGTGGGAGGTGCCTGGACTGGGGCAATGGCAGGTGAAATGGAGACACAGAAGCTAGAAGTAAGGAGGAGTTGAAATTGATGAGATTTCACAGCTCCTTCAATGTTAGAGATGAAGAAGAGGGTGGGAGTGAAAGATGATCCTAATGTTTTGAGTCTGCATAATTGCGACAGTGGAAGCGCAAACAATAAAAATGGACGGTAAATCCTGGAAAGGCTCTATCATGTTGTACGTTTTGAGTTGGCGTTGACATGATATCCAGAAAGTGTTTGGAAAATAAGTATGAGAACTTTTGAGAGATGTTGGACCTCGAGACAGCGTTGGGAGCCATGCACATGAATACATGGACTCGAAACCCTGAGCATGGCTGAAGCAGCCAAGGATCAGTGGGGATGGAGAAGAGGGCAAAGGGCAGTCATTCGGGGACCAGCTACTACTTTGGGGTTGGAGGAAGAGGGGGCAGAAAGAGCAGGAGCGGTCCAAGAAGTAAAATCAGAATGGCAGAATGCCCAGGAGCTGAGTAAGCATAGATTTTTCTCGAGAGAAGAGAAGGTCCACCATGGAGAGATGGAGGGAAAGAAGCTTCTTTTGATGACTTGCAGGTGGTTAGTATCTATAAAATGCAGAATCTGTAGAGTAGTGGGGTGGAGATATCGCAGGTATAAAAGACTATTGAGGAATAGGTCACTCATTCTAAACTAACCCTTTGAGAAGATTGGCTGTGAAAAGCAAAGTATAGTGTGGATCATGCATGGATTTGGAGCTATTCAGAGCTCATATTCTTTTTTTACTTGCCATTAATTGCTACTTAGTTTAGGTTGCAAATCTACTTTTACTCCCTTTGGTAGTATGGGCTGATGGAGTTCCTTCCTAGGTGTGTTTCTGTAGGGGCTGATGTTTTCCCAAGTTTATAATGGATCTCCATCAAGGACACTCAGGGTAGGTATTAAGCCAGCCTGGAGAAGTTGCCTGGAGAATACGTGCTATAGGGCTGATTCAGGGGAGTAAAATGAACACAACTTTCTCCTTCCCACTGCAGATAGCAGACCACAAATATTTTGCTGCCAAACCTCTGCCTTGCCATGATTTTCTCTGCAGATTACATAAAGAAGCACCAAAGATAATAGGGTGGCCTTTTATCTAGAATTGCCCTGAATTTTGTATTTCCCCAAAGTGATTTTTGCTCAGGAACTCAATTTTTCTAGGTGCTTGAAAATTGATTGTGTGTCTGATTTTATGTAATTGTGCTTATTTATATAGAAAATGTCATAATGAAGTCAAGATGTTTTTATATGTCATTGTATTTAATTTCTGGCTGTTGAGAAAACGGCTATCGAGTATTTTACCTATATTAGTTGCGATTCAAACTACCTTTAAATAAGTGAGTGAATAATGTAAAAAAATTTGTTCTAGTGGAGATTACATAGTGCTACAAACTTCATGGTCACATCATGGGCTTCCACCACAATAAAAAGCAACATTACAAATAACATGAAAATCTTCAACATGGAAAATGGCTTTAGGTTGTCCAGGGACAGATGTTATAGACCAGAGGAACAATGCTGCACCAAGAGCCACAGATGAAGTCAAGTTATTTTCACCCTTTCCTTGTAATTTAATGAATGGCTTTATCTTGTGGTGATAATGGTTAAGTATTTGGACTTTGACAGCTGAAAAATCATCTGAAGAGATATTACTATATTTCAGTTAAAAAGGTAAAATATAATTTTGCTCTTCAGATAAATCAAATGATACTATTAAAACGAAGACAAAAATCAGGAAAAAATCTAGAACTGGCATGTGAATATCAAATGTTTGTAATTTATTACTAAAACCAATATTTTTAATAGGAAGTGGGTCTGATTTTACCTCAGGGATTAGGTTCTAAAATCAGAGAATAAGGCAAATTTATCCTTGGAAGCCCCTTAACTGCTCTCAAAATGTAAACTTCTGTGGTTTCTCAGAGTGCTTTGGTCATGGTCTCCCAATCTCTGGGTAACACAGTATAAGGGTGACTTTAAATAGTGGAAGGGCATAGGGGGACCCTCTCTCTCTCTCACACACATACATGCACACACACACACACACACACACACACACTTGAATTCCCATAAACATAATGTGCCTCTTCTGAACTTGGCTATAAAATAGATGAGTGCTTTCTCTGTGTTGTGGTTGTTTCTGTTCAAAAAGCATTTGTACTTCTATGCTATCCTTCTATGCTCCCCAAGTAAGAGGCACTGTATTTAGTCAACTCTACTCCTGACTAAAGTTGCCATGAGAATATATTACTGAGGTGAAAAATAAAATTGCTTTTTGTGTTATACCGCCCAAATTCAACCAGAGATATCATAAGAGTTTAGGGTTTGTAGTTTCAATGGTCACTTCCTTTGCACCTTAAATTGTATGTGTTGTAGGTCAATTAATATTTATTGAATGCCCATTCTATGTCTTTAATCCCTTTCAACATGTAATCTCATTCAGTCCTTACAATGGCTCTATGACATTCATTGTACACGTGAGAGACTGAGGCTCCAAGAAGTGTCCAAAGTCAAATTACTAATAAGGAGCATAGTTAGGATTTGAACTCATATCCACTGGATGCAAATGCAGGTATTTTTTTCCATTATAGAGGCTTCTTTTCTCCATTATAGAGTCTCCTCTCACTTTCCACAAAATGTAATATTATGTAATTATTTTTTTTTCTGTTTTAAGAGCATTCATATGGGTTTTTTTTTTTTTTTTTTTTTTTTTTTTTTGCAGTACGCGGGCCTCTCACCGCTGCGGCCTCTCCCGCTGCGGAGCACAGGCCCCGGACGCGCAGGCCCAGCGGCCATGGCTCACGGGCCCAACCGCTCCGCGGCACATGGGATCCTCCCAGACCGGGGTACGAACCCGCGTCCCCTGCATCGGCAGGCGGACTCCCAACCACTGCGCCACCAGGGAAGCTCTCATATGGGGTTTTATCTGCAGCTCACATTTTTCATGAGTTCGACAACTTATAACCAGTCGGGAAAGCTGTAAAACTTTTTAAAATTCTGAACTACCACCCAAATTATCTCTAATGTCCTCTAAGGATCATTCAACAGAGACAGGGCAGTACTATTATAATACAGGTTAGAAATGAAATGCGGCCATGGACTGAGATTGCCATTCCCCGTATGGTCTTCCTGTGTTGGGCATGAAGACTGTGGTCCAGAGGAACAACTGGAGACCTGAGGTGGTCAAGGACCAGGTGGGTCAAAGAGGAAAGAGGGAGACTCTGAGATGCTTGTCTAAGACCAGAAGTGGCTTGAAGAGAGACTGAGACACTCTTTGGGTAGGAAATTTAGCAGCTGTCTATCTGTATAGAATAGTCACTGCAGGGCTTATTATAGATTCAGAAAAGTGACTGGAAAAGGGAACAGTCATTTGGATTAATGTATTCATTAATTCAATAAACATTCGTTTTTGAGTCTTGTGTACAAGATCATTTTGTTCTAGTGCTCTGAATGATTCAGAGAAAAACAAGACACTTTTTTAGGGTTGGAAATATTAAGTATCTAACAATGATGACTAGATAGTACCTTCAAAGTGCCTGGAAACACCTTTTTTTGAATTAAAAAAGAAATTTTAAAAATTTTGTTATGCCAAGGGGCTTATTATTGGACCAGTTCAATAGAATTTAAGTCTTTCATGGAAACAAACAAATTCCTTTGCTTTTTATTTTCATTTTTATGGAAACTTCCAGCCCAGTCCTCCTGGTTGGATTTCATTTTGTCAGGTTCATATTCTGTCTTATTTACTGAATCTTCCCCAGCTCCATGGTGACAGACAACACAGACAAGGAAATATTTTGGGCCAAAGTTTGGGAACACTTGCCTCATATAAATTCACTCTAAGCACAGTTTTTCTAGATTTTAAAGTGCATGTTTTCATTGAAAGAAATGTAACCCTCATGCTTTTAGCCCCTTACACTGTTAATTAAAATGTCATTTGAGAAGAACAATTTGGCTTCTAAAGAATACTTTCAGTTTTTTAAGTAAGTCTGATTTTTAAAAATGGAAAGTTATGATAGGCTGTGGGCATGAAATCTGAAAACAAAAATTGTTAGGGAAATTTCAACTACTGTCATTTAAAATATTTATTTCTTTTTCTTTCTTTCTTTCTTTCTTTCTTTTTTTTCTTTTTTTTTTGCGGTACACGGGCCTCTCACTGTTGTGGCCTCTCCCTTTGCGGAGCACAGGCTCTGGACGTGCAGGCTCAGTGGCCATGGCTCACGCGCCCAGCCACTCCGCGGCATGTGGGATCTTCCCGGACCGGGGCACGAACCCGTGTCCCCTGCATCGGCAGGTGGACCCTCAACCACTGCGCCACCAGGGAAGCCCTTTTCTTTATTTTTAATGAAAAATTTTTGCTTGCTAGTCCATTTATTTTCCCAGTTTTATTGAAATATAATTGACATATAACACAGTATAAGATGTACAACATAATGATTTGATATATATATCAAATCAAGCAGACATATGTGTATATATACATATATAATGATTGTGTGTGTGTGTGTGTGTGTGTGTGTGTGTATATATATATATATATATATATATATCAGCAGTCCCCAAACTGTTTGGCTCCAGGGACTTGTTTTGTGGAAGACAATTTTTCCAAGGGCAGGATGGGGAGGAGGGGGGGCGATGGTTCAAGAGGTAAAGTGAGCAATGGGGGTGATAGTTCAGGCTGTAATGCGAGCAATGAGGAGCAATGGGGAGCGATGGGGAGCGGCAGATGAAGCTTTGCTCTCTTGCCCACTGCTCACCTCCTGCTGTGTGGCCTGGTTCCTAACAGGCTGTGGACCAGTACTGGCCCATGGCCCAGGGGTTGAGGACCCCTGATATATGAATACCACAATTAAGTTTAGTTAAAATTCATCACCTTTCTTTTTCATTTAGTCACAGTTGGAGGAGACATAAGGATCAGTCTCAAAATGTAAAATGAAGTTCCATATAGTTTTAGTGATAAGCATAAAATACATACTCTCTCCCCAAAATTCATAGCAGCATTATTTACAGTTGCCAAGATATGGAAGCAAATTAAGTGTCCATTAACAGATGAATGGATAAAGAGGATGTAGTATATATATATATTTACAATGGAATACTACTCAGCTGTAAAGAAGAACAGAGCAACATAGATGGACTGGGAGTGCATTATGCTAAGTGAAATAAGTCAGACAGAGAAAGACAAATACTGTATGATATCACCAAATGTGAAATCTAAAATATACAACAATCTAGCAAATATAACAAAAAAGAGGCAGACTCCAGATACAGTAGTTACCAGTGGGTGGGAGGGAGGGACAACATAGGGGTGGGGAAGTGGGAGGTACAGACTATTGGGTGTAAGATAGGCTCAAGGGTGTATTGTACAATATGGGGAATATAGCCAATATTTTGTAATAACTGTAAATGGAAAGTAACCTTTAAAAATTGTATAAAAAATAAAAGAAGAATCTAAAAATATATGCTTTCTAATTATGTTGAATGAATTAATACATACACATATAGTTCTCAGAATAGTGCCTCAAATAAGGTAAACATTCAAATGTTAGTTACTATTACTATTACATTTAAATTGATATTAATATAATAAATACTTACTAATGTATTTTAATTTCCCTAAATTACAATATTCCTATAATATACCAGGAACAATGCTGGCTTATTACAACTCACTTTATTAGTGTTCTCTTTGTCTAAAGAACATGAAAACTTAAGATGCTCAGTTTTTAGTGCCTAGGACTGGAATCTCTGAATTCCACTGCCACCATTTCATTACCATATGGGTATGGAGAAAGAATGTATTTGGAGTACAAGTTTGTTCAGATTCTCAACCCAAGTTCACCCAATAATCACTCTTTGAGCACCCTCTGTGTGCTAGAATTTGGGTGTAAAAGCTCATAGTCCTATACTGAGGTAGTTTACAATATAAGTGGAGGAGACAGATGTACAAGCAAATTGAATGTGATGGGACAAGTACTAGAAAACAGTATTAGTCTGCTGTGGGAACCAGAGTAGAGAGCAGCCTGGAGGGGTGGAGAAAGACTCTCTAGAGAGGAGATGGCATTTGATCAAGGTTTTAAAGGATGAATAGGAGTTGCCTCAATTTCTTTATCTGTAAACAGAGGCAGTTGGACAGGATTCATTTATGATCCAAACTTCCATGATTCAAACGCTATGGATCCCACTCGGTCAACCGTGAGGGACATTGGCATTGGGCCTTTGCGTTTTGATTTTTGCCAAAGACCTTATCTGCATAATTCTACGGCTTCTCAATCCACAGCAGAAACATCAGTTGACTGCTCAGCTGTTCTGCTATCCTGCCAAATAGCTGAGCTTTGAGATTTCAGGACAAAGAATTCTCACAACTGGCTGAATGTTTCACTTTTCATCAGTATATTTTGGCAACAGGTAGACAACAACCATGGACGAATTTCAGGAATTTGAGTGATTTGGATTCAGTACAGAGAAAATAGCTTAGACTCTGATTTGAAGTGAAGCTCAATTATCCTAAGCCAAAAAATAGCCTTTCTTCTTCCAAGTGGTCTAAGATGTTCATTAGCTCTGGCTTTGGTCCTGGGGTATTTTTGTAACAAAGTCGGCTGAAAGTTTGTATGACAGATGGAGTTACCATCCTTCATGGGGCTGCAGAGGAGAGCAGAGCTGAGCTGGAGACTGGAAGATATAAAAAAATCAGCGAAGGGAAGCAACCAAAATGTCACTCGAGTGATTATATAACTGGGCCCAGTTCTGCCTCAACAATTCCTTGGTAATTATGGTAGCATTAAAAAAAAAATCTAAACTTATTGAAGTAAAATGTATACATTTTGTAAGTTCTTTGTGTTTTGACCAATTTATGAATCCAAGAAACCATCCCATAACTAAGATATAGAATACCATCATCAGCCCCAAACACTGTACCCCTTCACAGTCCTTCCTCATCCCACACTCCAACCTTAGACAACAACTAATCTGCTTTCAATCACTGCAAATTAGATTTCCCTTTTCTAGAATTTCATATAAGGGGAATCACACAGTATACGCTTTTGTGTCCACCTTCTGTCAGTCAGAATGTTGAAATTCATCCATATTGTTGTGTGTATCCATAGTTTTTTCCTTTTAATTGCTGATTAGTATTTCATGGTATGGTATACCACTTTTGTTTACCCATTCACCTGTTCATAGACATTTGGGCTGTTTCTAATTTAGGGTGCTTATTGCTAAAGCTGCCATGAACATTCATTTACAAGTCTTGGTGTAGACATGTATTTTCATTTCTCTTCAGTAAATACTTAGGAGTGAAATTGCTGGCTCATATGTGATAATGATCTAACTATAAAAAAACCTACCAAACTGTTTTCTAAAACGGCCGTACCAATTTGCATTTCCACTAGCAATGTTTTAAGAGTTCTAGTTGTTCCACTTCCTTGTTAACCTAGTCTTTTATTTGTTTATTTATTTATTTATTTTTCTCTCCACCGTACTGTTCTTTTTAATTGATGTATCTTTTACATACCACAAAATGCACAGATCTTCACCTTTCATTTCAAGAATTTTGACAGTTGCAAACAACCAAATGAAGATCCAGAATATTTCCATCACCCCCAGAAAGTTTCCTCGTGCGCTTTTCTGCCAACATCCCACACACACTTTCAGAATCAATCACCATTCTGATTTCTATCACTGAGGTTAGTTTTGCTTGTTCTAGAAATTCATAAAAATGAAACATACCATATGAACTTTGTTGTCTCTGGTTTTTTTCACACAGCATAATATTTTTGAGATTCAACCCCATAGCTGTGTGTATCAGTAGTTCATTTTATCAGTAAGTAGTATTCCAAAATTGTATAACAAAATTGTTTAATTCATTCCCCTATGGATGGATTTGGGATGTTTCCAGTGTTTGGTAATTTGGATAGAGCTGTAATGCACATTCATGTACAATACAAGTCTTTTTTAGGTTTCTTGGGAACATAGTCTTTGAAATTTTAGCTTTTCAAGTAGGTGTGTAGTGGTTTTACACTGTTGCTTTAATATGTATTTCTCTGATGACGAAATGATTTTGAGCAACTTTTCATGTGTTTAGTGGTCATTCATATATTCTTGCTTGTGGAGTTTTTGTTCACATCTTTTCTGCAGTGGTTTTGAAGCTTTTACATGGCAACCATGTGGTTTGGTGAATTGGCTTTGGGCTACCATGGTACGTGGAGTAGGTTTTGCTTAAGGTTATTTTGAAAACACGTTTTCACGATTAAAAGCAAAATTTGAAAACCATTGGTTTAAAACACAATTGGGGAGGAGGTAAATTTGGCTTTTGGTGTTTCCATTCCTTTTTTCCTCAAGGGCCTGCACTTAATAAGTAGCAAAGTGCTGTGCTGGGCACTGCGGAGAGCACAAGACCTAGAGATAAGGTTTCTGAATTGTATGGAGGAAGCCTTGTATGGAGGGAAACATGCCCAGGCTCTGGAGTTAGTTTATAACCAGATTCATTATTAATAATATCTAAGTAGTAGGTTATTCTGAGGATAAAATGAAAGAATAAACGCAAAGTTTCTAGAAGCATGGCCAGCACACAGTAGCTCTGCGTCAAGTACTGGTTTCCTTCTCTTTCTCCCTACTTCTGCACTCACTTTATTTCTCTCCCTTTACTTTAGGATCTCAGGATTCCTTACTATGGCATTCCATCTTTCCCCTGGCCCCCTTCACTCACTCTAGATATGGATTAATTCTTCCTCCATTCCAACATTTACCTGTTTGTATTCTCCTCTCCTGATGAATGTGTGAATAGTTAATCTGATAAAACATAATTTATCTTAAGGTGGTAATGGTTGATAACATCTCAGAGTTTTAATGAGTGTCTAATCAAAGGACTAAGATCAAAGAAAAATGACTCACAGGAGAATGTGAGGCCTGTGGAAGGCTGATTATGGTAGGTAGTGTTTTTGGTATGGCTGACCTTCCCCAGAACCCCATAAATCACATTACATAAGTGGTTTTCTCCAAGGAGTTTACTTAAACTTGGACATTTTCAATTAGTTGGCTCTTTTCAAGTTTTTCCTCACCATTTATATGGGATGGTGGGAACACCATCTTCTAGCAAGAGCCATATGAATGACTTTACAAGGCAAGTAATGGTACTTTAACAAAGGTCCTGTTTTTCTCCAAATTTATAGTTTTACCATGTTCCATTACTTGTTGATTGCTTGTGGTTTAGAGGCATCTAAATCTTTTGTAAAGATTTTAAGACTTCTGATAAAACTGCAATATCTGTAGTTGCAGCAAAATCCTGACTGAGTAGGCAGACCTAACACCAGTCTTCTGGGTTGTACTTTGGAAACTCATCGAGCATCTAGGTCAAAAAATGTGCAAGTGGTTTGGATGATAATCAGCTCTACCTCAAAGATGTTGTGAAATCACAGAATAATAGAAGATTACGGCTGGAAGGGCCTTAGGAAACAGTTAGCCTAACCCCATGTCCAGGTTTTAGATGAGGACATATATTACTGTGATTACAAAATCATTTCTTGATGAATGTTGATCTGTTTCATTGGTCATGATGTTGACCTGGATATCACCACTGCTGACCATATCCTGAGACACTGATTCATTAATTCCTTGGATGTCACTTTTTGTAATTAAATTCACAACCTCTGATTCTGGTTACTGCCAGTCCGTTAGTTTTGTTAACACATCTTATTTTTCTATTGCTTTGGGAGCCAGAGAGTTCTGCAGAATATTAACATTATTCAAATAAAACCATGCTACCCACAATAACCCTCAGGTCCTAAAGTGAGCTAGCTTCTTTCTTGCCAAATTATTTTTAAGGACAAGTAAACAAATACCTAAAAAAAGTTTATAGCTTCCATGAGATAGCTGTCACAAATGGGTTCTTACACTGAAACTTTATCCACTTAAAAAAAAATATCTCCCAGATGACTGAAAAGATTGCCTCCAAACAGGGTAGCTGGACCGACATACATCTAAGTTATCCCAATTGAATATTCCTGGAAAACTCAGTTCTATTCTGAGAATGAAAAGTTATAAGAGAAAGTGCACAGAGAGTTTGGCACTAACCACTCTCATCTGTCACATTAGGTAACTCCTCATGGACCACCCTAAAGAACTTTAAAATGTCCTTTCAAAAACAGTGTACACCTCCACCCATTGAACAAACCTGGTCAACATCAAGTCTTCACTGGAAAAACAGAAGGCAACTCAGAAGGGCACAGCAACGTCCAGGCATGAGGTTATGATGACTTGGAAGTACATAGTGGGAGCAGTGTTGGGAAAGAGGAAGAGGCAACATCCAAGTGCTGGGACTGTGGAAAGAGAATAGAATTTTTAGTTGAAAATTTGAAATTCAGTTTTTAATACTCGGGAACAGCAAGAGAAGATTTGCAACTGTGCACATATGTCCTATTTGGATTCCCCTTGGTCTTCTGGCTAATGGTATCCTCCAGGAGTCCCTCATGTCCCTCATGTGGTTCCTCCTTGGTCTCACGTGGTGATGCTTGTATTGTCTTGTTGAGTCATGCACGTGTCTTGTCGTTGAGGCAGCTGCGTTCCCCTATGGGAGTGGGGATTTGCATTCTTTGTTTAATATTGTGTGAAACGCTAGAGAACCCTGGGGGAGAGAGGGTCTCTGAAGGCAGGCACTGTTAATATGGAGCCAACCACGAAAAATAGGAACTCAGGATATGAGGAAATTTACAGGAAAGAGGCTGGAAATTACCATCACGAATTAGCTTATAAAGTGTGATCAAGCATGCTTATCATTTAGCACCAAGAGAGCAGCAGGAGAGAAAAGTGCAAAATATTTTTTAAATCTCTAAACTTGGAAACACTACAAATTGCAAGAAAAAATTTTTGGGGTTATAAAGTGAGTATTGAATACTGGGTATGGCTTATGGAAGTTCAAAAGGAAACCTGGCTGAAATGAAAAAAGATTTTCTTTTGGAATTTGCATTGACGTTGATTTTTTTCAAAAGAGAAAAAGCCTGAAGGGCCTGTTAAAACTCACATCTCTGGGTCCCACTCCCAGAATCTATGATTCAGTAGTTTTGGCGTGGGGTCTAAGAACTTGCATTTCTAACCAGTCCCAAGGTAATGCTGAAACTGCTGAGCTGGGAGACCACACTTTGAGAACCACTGGTCAACCAATTCCATTATTTTAAAGAGGAAAAACTCAGAGAGGTTACACTGTATTATTTTAATGACATAGCCAGAGTTACATCACTTGGTCTGATCACACCAAAACAAGACTCCACCTGTGGACTGCAACTCCATAGGTACTTAGTAGATATGGTAGTTCTAGAGAAAAAAATAGTATCTTTATTTTTTTATTATTAATTTTTTAACATCTTTATTGGAATATAATTGCATTACAATGGCATGTTAGTTTCTGCTTTATAACAAAGTGAATCAGCTGTACATATACATATATCCCCATATCTCCTCCCTCTTGCGTCTTCCTCCCACCATCACTATCCCACCCCTCTAGGTGGACACAAAGCACCAAACTGATCTCCCTGTGCTATGTGGCTGCTTCCCACTAGCTATCTATTTTACATTTGGTAGTATATATAAGTCCATGCCACTCTCTCACTTCATCCCAGCTTACCCTTCCCCCTCCCTGCGTCCTCAAGTCCATTCTCTATGTCTGTGTCTTTATTCCTGTCCTGCCCTTAGGTTCTTCAGAACCCCTTTTTTTTTTTTTTTAGATTCCATATATATGTGTTAGCATACAGTATTTGTTTTTCTCTTTCTGACTTACTTCGCTCTGTATGACAGTCTTACTTCACTCTGTATGACAGACTCTAGGTCCATCCACCTCACTACAAATAACTCAACTTCATTTCTTTTTATGGCTGAGTAATATTCCGTTGTATATATGTGCCACACCTTCTTTATCCATTCATCTGTCGATGGACACTTAGGTTGCTTCCATGTCCTGGCTATTGTAAACAGAGCTGCAATGAACATTGTGGTACATGACTCTCTTTGAATTATGGTTTTCTCAGGGCATATGCCCAGTAGTGGGATTGCTGGGTTGTAGGGTAGTTCTAAAAACTAGTATCTTTAAAACAGGAATTTCTGACTTCTTAGGCCTCAAACTATATGGCGACCAATGGCAACGATACATTTTAGACCAGCAAATGTGTTCAGTGGCAGAGAAGGGTGAATCTATTTGAGTCAGAGGCTGGTATAGAGTCATGGGAGGCTTCTAGGACCTGTAATTCTCTGTGAGTTGTATTTTTAAGAATAGTTTTCTTCTTTATTATACGTCTTCCCCAACTATCAATAGAATGTAAGCTCTCAAATGGCAAAAGTTTGTATTTCTTTTCTCTGCTGCACCCTCAGCTCCTGTCCTGTACCTGGTACCCAGTGAGAACTGAATATTTGTTGAATGAGATGAATGAAACAGTATACTTATTAAGGGCTCAGCATTGGAACAGGCGTGTTTTCCTCTGTGAGTGGGTAATGCTAGAGATAAAGCAAACTTTACCTTCTTCTTATCATGGCCAAGAGTGAAACCTACAGCTGTTCCAGAATGGATATGCCTTTGGCAAAATGCTGCCAAGCTTCCCAGGGCTCCTGAACAAAAACTTAGTGTCATGTTCTCACCAATGTTGACCAACCTGTTAGCTCTCTCTCCAGGCGTGGATTTCAAAGCCATCTTTAATAATGATGAACATTGATTGAGCCCTTACAATTTTCCAAGTTCTGTTCTAGGGGTTTTGTATATATTAGCTTACTTAATCTTGAGAACTTCCCTAGGAGTGAGGTATTATTACTGGCCCCATTTGATAGATGAGGACACTAAAGCTCACAGAGGTTAAGGAAGCACACAAGGCACATGGCTGATAAGCATGGGAGCTCGGGTTTAAACCCGGGCAGGCTGAATTCATACACTTTGCTCGTAACCACCAGCCCATCCGACCTTTTGCTGGCCTTGTGAGCTACACACATTCTACAGATGGAAAAGGAAGCCTTAAGGCACAACAAAACTGGAGCTGGACTTCACCCTCCCTGGGCTGACTCAGACTGTCTAAAACCTGCCTTGACTTAGGGGAAAAGTCCTTGAGAACAGAAGTAATTGGAGGGCTATTGCAGGGATTACAGTGAAATAATGGGAAGCAAATCCAAGGTGCAGAGAAGTATGTATATAAAATCAGGGGCATGGAAAACATGTAATGGCTTTGAAATATTTTCTTTGAAGTCCAGTAGGTAAGAATTCAGAGACAAATTTTCTGTAATACGTTATCTATAACAAATTTTCTATAATACGTTATCTATCTGTCTAGAGGGCAAACGTTTTTAGGCAGAATTTCTCTTTGTATCTGAAAGGGAAAAATTGTCCAAAAGATAACAGAGAATTGAGTAAGAAAGTTTTTCTTAAACTTTTTTTTTTTTTTACAAGCATGTAGACATTGAAGTTAACATGAGTTCAGATCTCAATTTTCTCTTGACATCATCTGGGTTGTTACTGTGAATAACCCAGAGTGGGATATTCCTTACCCTGGGTGCTTTGAATATTGGACATTATTTACTTGCTAATTCTTCTGTTCTGCTTATGAGGACATCTTAGGACACCATGATTATGTGAATGAATTTCTCTGTGGAAATCCCACTAGCTTTGAACATAAGAAATGGAAGAGGCAGGGCTGATTCCATGAGGTAAGCAGTTCTTATCTCATCCAGGAGTTCTTTTTAGGGTCCCCATCACCCATCTTGTGCTCTCTTTATCTCTGTGCCTTATGCAACCCTGAGCTGCCCAGCTTTGTTGACTCCATGCAGCTGCTCATTGAAATGGTTGGTGGAGTTTTTCTTCTTATAAGGTAAGACATTGTGGTTTTCAAGAAGTTTGCTACTTAATTGCCATTGGCTACACTAGCAAATTGGTACATTTGTTAGATTTCAGCAAATTATGCAGCATAACAGCAATATCCTAATCTCAGTGGCTTACCATATACATTTATTTTTTGCTCATGTAACATAAGGGCTGCAGGTCTCTAGCAGGTCTTCTCCACATGGTCTCTCCCTTCCAGACCTAGACTGACCCAGCAGTCCCAGTCTGGGGTACGCTCTTTGTTGTGGGTTGAATTGTATCCCTGCAAAATTCATATGCTGAGGTCTTAACCCTCAGTAGGTGACCTTATTTGGAGATATTGTCTTTACAGAGGTAACTAAGTTAAAATGAGATCATTGGGGTGGCCTTAATCCAGTATGGCTTATGTTCCTGTAAAAAGAGAAAACTTGGAGACATGCACCTAGGGAGAACGCCATGTGAAGAGATGCAGGGAGAAGACGGATATCTACAAGTCAAGGAGAGACACTTAAAGAGATCCTTCTCTCACAGCCTCAGAAGAAGCTAACCTTGCTGACACCTTGATCTTGGACTTCAGCTTACAGATCTGAGAAAACAGATTTCTGTTGTTTGAGACAGTTCGTGGTACTTTGTTCCGGAAGTCTTAGCAAACTAAGACTTGTGAGGGAGACACAGGAGCAAGGTGCCTAGACAAACCACAGGTCTTTTTGTTTGTTTGTTTGTTTTTTTGCGGTACGCGGGCCTCTCACTGCTGTGGCCTCTCCCGT
>NW_006791338.1:0-213 GCF_000442215.2 Lipotes vexillifer | reverse complement strand
GAAAATGTGCATACATTATATGGAAATACTGTGCCATTTTATATAAGAGATTTGAGCATCCATGGATTTTGGTAGACAAGGGGTCCTGGAATGAACTCCCCTCATATACTCAGGGACGACTATATTTTCAGTTTCTGACCAGCTGCAAGAGAGCAGCTTGTGAGCAGATAATTTAACTTTGTATGTGTACTTGGTAATATGTGTGAATATGGG
>NW_006791337.1:0-231 GCF_000442215.2 Lipotes vexillifer | reverse complement strand
CTCCGCAACGGGAGAGGCCACAACAGTGAGAGGCCCGCGTACCGCAAAAAAAAAAAAAAACTTCTGCATGGCAAAGGAAACTATAGACAAGACGAAAAGACAACCCTCAGAATGCAAGAAAACATTTACAAACAAATCAGTAGACAAAGGACTAATCTCCAAAATATATAAAGAGCTCATGCAGCTTAATATTATAAAAACCAACAACCCAATCAAAATATGGGCAGAAGA
>NW_006791336.1:0-324 GCF_000442215.2 Lipotes vexillifer | reverse complement strand
TTGCTACTCCAGCTTTCTTTTGATTTTCATTTGCATGGAATATCTTTTTCCATCCCCTCACTTGCAGTTTGTGTGTGTCCCTAGGTCTGAAGTGGGTCTCTTGTAGACAGCATATATACAGGTCTTGTTTTTTAATCCATTCAGCCAATCTATGTCTTTTGATTGGAGCATTTAATCTATTTACATTTAAGGATATTATCGATATGTGTGTTCCTATTACCATTTTCTTAACTGTTTTGGGTTTATTATTGTAGGTTTTTTCCTTCTCTTGTGTTTCCTGCCTAGAGAAGTTCCTTTATTATTTGTTGTAAAGCTGGTTTGGTG
>NW_006791335.1:0-689 GCF_000442215.2 Lipotes vexillifer | reverse complement strand
TTTCTTAATTGTTTTGGGTTTGTTTTTGTAGGTCCTTTTCTTCTCTTGTGTTTCCCCCTTAGAAAAGTTTCTTTAGCATTTGTTGTAGAGCTGCTTTGGTGGTGCTGAATTCTCTTAGCTTCTGCTTGTCTGTAATGCTTTTGATTTCTCCATCAAACCTGAATGAGATCCTTGCCAGGTAGAGTAATCTGGTTGTAGGTTCTTCCCTTTCATCACTTTAAATATATCATACCACTCCCTTCTGGCTTGTAGAATTTCTGCTGAGAAATCAGCTGTTAATCTTATGGGAGTTCTCTTGTATGTTATTTGTCATTTTTCCGTTGCTGCTTTCAATAATTTTTCTTTGCCTTTAATTTTTGCCAATTTGATTACCATGTGTCTCAGCGTGTTTCCCCTTGGGTTTATCTTGTATGGGACTCACTGAATTTCCTGGACTTAGGTGGCTATTTCCTTTCCCATGTTAGGGAAGTTTTTGACTATATTCTCTTCAAACATTTCCTCTGGTCCCAACTCTCTCTCTTCTCCTTCTGGGACCCCTATAATGTGAATATTGTTGCCTTTAATGTTGTCCCAGAGGTCTTTTAGGTGGTCTTCATTTCTTTTCATTTTTTTTTTTCTTTATTCTCTTCTGCAGCAGTGAATTCCACCATTCTGTCTTCCAGGTCACTTATCTGTTCTTCTACCTCAGT
>NW_006791332.1:0-393 GCF_000442215.2 Lipotes vexillifer | reverse complement strand
TTTTTGTGAATGTGTATGTGTATGCTTCTGTGTGAAATCTTGTCTGTATAGCTTTGCTTCCACAATTTGTCCTAGGGTGCTATCCGTCCATTGTTTTTTTAAATTTTTCTCTTAATAATTTTACTTTTGATAACTTTACTTTGCCTTCTTTCTTTCCTTCCTTCCCTCCTTTAGACAACGAATCATCCCAAATTGAAGAGCAACATTTATGATTTTTTTCCCCTTTACTGCTTTTTCTGAGGGTGTATGTGTATGCATCTGTGTAAGATTTTTGTCTGTATAGCTTTGCTTCCAACATTTGTACTAAGGTTCTATCCATCCCTTTTTTTGTAATTATTTTTTAATTCAATAACTTTATTATACTTTATTTTACTGTATCTTCTTTCTTTCTTT
>NW_006791331.1:1416255-1417044 GCF_000442215.2 Lipotes vexillifer | reverse complement strand
GGTGAGCACACGAGCCTCTCGGGCTGGTGAGCGCCGGTCGGCGCCGATCCTCTGTGCGGGAATTTCTCCGCTTTGCCCTCCGCGCCCCTGTTGCTGTCCTCCGCGGCTCCGAAGCTCCCCGCTCCGCCTCCCGCAATCTCTGCCCGCGAAGGGGCTCCTAGTGTGTGGAGACCTTTCCTCCTTCACGGCTCCCTCCCACTGGTGCAGGTACCGACCTTATCCTTTTGTCTCTGTTTATTCTTTTTTCTCTTGCCCTACCCAGGTACGTGGGGAGTTTCTTGCCTTTTGGGAGGTCTGAGGTCTCCTGCCAGCGTTCAGTAGGTGTTCTGTAGGAGTTGCTCCACGTGTAGATGTATTTCTGGTGTATCTGTGGGGAGGAAGGTGATCTCTGCGTCTTACTCCTCCGCCATCTTGGAAAGAGTCTGGGCTCTGTTCTTCTTTTTCTAATTCCTTTAGATGGTAGGTTAGGTAGTTTATTTGAGATTTGTATTATTTATTGAGGTAGGATTGCATTGCTATAAACTTCCTCTTAGAACTGCTTTGCTGCATCCCATAGATTTTGGAAGGTTGTGTTTTTATTTCCATTGGTCT
This sequence comes from Lipotes vexillifer, assembly GCF_000442215.2. Taxonomy (NCBI): domain Eukaryota; kingdom Metazoa; phylum Chordata; class Mammalia; order Artiodactyla; family Lipotidae; genus Lipotes; species Lipotes vexillifer. The sequence continues at coordinate 1,416,453 of NW_006791331.1, read as the reverse complement.
CAAGGTATTTTCTCATTTTCTCATTATTTCTTCAATGACCAATTGTTTTTTTGGTAGCATGTAGTTTACTCTTCACATGTTTGTTTTTCCCACTTTTCCTCCTGTAATTGATTTGTAGTTTCATACCACTGTAGTTGGAAAAGTTGCTTGATGTAATTTCTGTCCTCTTAAATATGTTAAGAATTGTTTTATAGCCTA
>NW_006791331.1:1401900-1416245 GCF_000442215.2 Lipotes vexillifer | reverse complement strand
GTGTATCCTGCTGAACATTCCATGTGCACTTGAAAAGAACGTGTATTCTGCTGTTTTTGGATGGAATGTCCAGTAGATATCTATTAAGTCCAAATGGATTACTGTGTCATTTAAGGCCACTGTTTCCTTACTGATTTTCTTTCTGGATGGTTTGTCCATTGATGTAAATAGGATGTTAATGTCCTCTACTATTATTGAATTGTTGTCAATTTCTCCCTTTACATCTGTTAAAATTTATATTTTAGCTTACTATTTAGGAGCTCCTATATTAGGTGTACATATATTTATGAATGTTGTATCCTCTTCTTTCACTGATCCCTTTACATTATATAGTGGCCTTCTTTGTCTTCTATTACAGACTTTGTTTTAAAGTCTACTTTGTCTAACATGAATATTGCTACCTCACCTTTCTTTTCGTTCCCATTTGCACAGAACAGCTTTATCCATCCCCTTACATGCAGTCTGTGTGTATCTTTAGCTCTGAAGTAAGTCTCTTTTTTATTTTAACAACTTTATTGGAGTATAATTGCTTACAATCTTGTGTTGCTTTCTGCTGTATAACACAGTGAATCAGCTATACATATACATATACGCCCATATCCCCTCCCCCTTGCATCTCCCTCCCACCCTTCCTATCCCAACCCTCTAGGTGGTCACAAAACACCGAGCTGATCTCCCTGTGCTACGTGGCTGCTTCCCACTAGCTCTCAACTTTACATTTGGTAGTGTATATATGTCAGTGCCCCTCTCTCCTTCGTCCCAGTTTACCCTTCCCTCTCCTCGTGTCCTCAAGTCCATTCTCTATGTCTGGGTCTTTAATCCTGTGCTGCCCCTACGTTCTTCAGAAATTTTTTTTTTTTTAGATTCCATATATATATGATAGCATACGGTATTTATTTTTCTCTCTTTTTTTTTTAACATCTTTACTGGAGTATAATTGCTTTACAATGGTGTGTTAGTTTCTGCTTTATAACAAAGTGAATCAGTTATACATATACATATGTTCCCATATCTCTTCCCTCTTGCATCTCCCTCCCTCCCACCCTCCCTATCCCACCTCTCTAGGTGCTCACAAACCACCTAGCTGATCTCCCTGTGCTATGTGGCTACTTCCCACTAGCTATCTATTTTAGGTTTGGTAGTGTATATATGTCCATGCTACTCTCTCACTTTGTCACAGCTTACCCTTCCCCCTCCTCATATCCTCAAGTCCATTTGCTAGTAGGTCTGTGTCTTTATTCCCGTCTTGCCCCTAGGTTCTTCATGACCATTTTTCCCCCTTATATTCCATATATATGTGTTAGTGTACGGTATTTATTTTTCTCTTTCTGACTTACTTCACTCTGTATGACAGACTCTAGGTCCATCCACCTCACTACAAATAACTCAATTTCGTTCCTTTTTATGGCTGAGTAATATTCCATTGTATATATATGCCACATCTTCTTTATCCATTCATCTGTTGATGGACACTTAGGTTGCTTCCATGTCCTGGCTATTATAAATAGAGCTGCAATGAACATTTTGGTATATGACTCGTTTTGAAGTATGGTTTTCTCAGGGTATATGCCCAATAGTGATATTGCTGGGTCTTATGGTACTTCCATTTTTAGTTTTTTAAGGAACCTCCATAATGTTCTCCATAGTGGCTGTATCAATTTACATTCCCACGAACAGTGCAAGAGGGTTCCCTTTTCTCCACACCCTCTCCAGCATTTATTGTTTGTAGATTTTTTGATGATGACCATTCTGACTGGTGTGAGGTGATACCTCATTGTACTTTTGATTTGCATTTCTTTAATTATTAGTGATGTTGCGTATCCTTTCATGTGTTTGTTGGCAATCTATATATCTTCTTTGGAGAAATATCTATTTAGGTCTTCCTCCCATTTTTGGGCTGGGTTGTTTGTTTTTTTGATATTGAACTGTATGAGCTGCTTGTAAATTTTGGAGCTTAATCCTTTGTCAGTTGCTTCATTTGCAACTATTTTCTCCCATTCTGCAGGTTGTGTTTTCATCCTGTGTATGGTTTCCTTTGCTGTGCAAAAGCTTTTAAGTTTCAATAGGTCCCATTTGTTTATTTTTGTTTTTATTTCCATTTCTCCAGGAGGTGGTTCAAAAAGGATCTTGCTGTGATTTATGTCACAGAGTGTTCTGCCTATGTTTTCCTCTTAAGAGTTTTATAGTGTCTGGCCTTACATTTAGTTCTTTAATCCATTTTGAGTTTATTTTTTATTTTATTTTTTTGCGGTACGCGGACATGTCACTGTTGTGGCTTCTCCCGTTGCGGAGCACAGGCTCCAGACACACAGGCTTGGTGGCCATGGCTCACCAGCCCAGCTGCTCCACAGCATGTGGGATCTTCCCAGACCTGGGCATGAACCCATGTCCCCTGCATTGGCAGGCAGACTCTCAACCACTGCGCCACCAGGGAAGCCCCTTGAGTTTATTTTTGTGTATGGTGTTAGGGAGTGTTCTAATTTCATTCTTTTACATGTAGTTGTCCAGTGTTCTCAGTGCCACTTATTGAAGAGGCTGTCTTTTCTCCATTGTACATTCTTGCCACCTTTATCAAAAATAAGGTGACCATATATGCGTGCGTTTATCTCTGGGATTTCTACCCTGTTCCATTGATCTATATTTCTGTTTTTGTGCTAGTAGCATACTGTCTTGATTACTGTAGCTTCGTAGTATAGTCTGAAGTCAGGGAGCCTGATTCCTTGAGCTCCGTTTTTCTTTCTCAAGATTGCTTTAGCTCTTTGGGATCTTTTGTGTTTCCATACACATTGTGAAATTTTTTGTTCTAGTTCTGTGAAAAATGCCATTGGTAGTTTGATAGGGATTGCATTGAATCTGTAGATTGCTTTGGGTAGTATAGTCATTTCCACAATATTGATTCTTCCGGTCCAAGGACATTGTGTAACTCTCCATCTGTTTTTATCATCTTTAATTTCTTTCATTGGTGTCTTATAATTTTCTGCATACAGGTCTTTTGTCTTAGGTAGGTTTATTCCTAGGTATTTTATTCTTTTTGTTGCAGTGGTAAATGGTAGTGTTTCCTTAATATCTCTTTAAGATTTTTCATCATTAGTGTATAGGAATGCAAGAGATTTCTGTGCTTTAATTGTTTATCCTGCTACTTTACCAAATTCATTGATTAGCTCTAGTAGTTTTCTAGTAGCATCTTTAGGATTCTCGATGTATAGTATCATGTCATCTGCAAACAGTGACAGCTTTAGTTTTTCTTTTCTGATTTGGATTCATTTTATTTCTTTTTCTTCTCTGATTGCTGTGGCTAAAAGTTCCAAAGCTATGTTGAATAATAGTGGTGAGAGTGGACACCCTTTTCTTGTTCCTCATCTTAGAGGAAATGGTTTCAGTTTTTCACCATTGAGAATGATGTTGGCTGTGTGTTTGTCATATATGGCCTTTATTATATTGAGGACGTTCCATCTGTAACTACTTTCTGGAGGGTTTTTATCATAATTGGGTGTTGAATTTTGTCAAAAGATTTTTCTGCATCTATTGAGATGATCACATGATTTTTCTTCTTCAGTTTGTTAATATGGTATATCACATTGATAGATTTGCGTATATTGAAGAATCCTTGCATTCCTGGGATAAACCCCACTTGATCATGGTGTATGATCCTTTTAATGTGCTGTTGGATTCTGTTTGCGAGTATTTTGTTGAGGATTTTTGCATCTATGTTCATCAGTGATATTGGCCTGTAGTTTTCTTTTTTTTTGACATTTTTGGTTTTGGTATCAGGGTGATGGTGGCATTGTAGGATGAGTTTTGGTGTCTTCCTCCATCTGCTATATTTTGGAAGAGTTTGAGAATTCGCCTGTGAAGCCATCTGGTCCTGGGTTTTTGTTTATTGAAAGATTTTAATCAGAATTTCAATTTCAATGCTTGTGATTGGTCTGCTTATATTTTCTATTTCTTCCTGGATCATTAACTGAAGGTTGTGCTTTTCTAAGAATTTTTCCATTTCTTCCAGGTTGTCCATTTTATTGACATAGAGTTGCTTGTAGTAATCTCTCATGATCCTTTGTATTTCTGCAGTGTCAGTTGTTACTTCTCCTTTTTCATTTCTAATTCTATAGATTGGAGTCTTCTCCCTTTCATTCTTGATGAATCTCACTAATGGTTTATCAATTTTGTTTATCTTCTCAAAGAACCAGCTTTCAGTTTTATTGATCTTTGCTATTGTTTCCATCATTTCTTTTTCATTTAATTCTGATCTGATATTTATGATTTTTTTCCTTCTGCTAACTTTGGGGTATTTTTGTTCTTCTTTCTATAATTGCTTTAGATGGAAGGTTAGGTTGTTTATTTGACATGTTTTTTGTTTCTTGAGTTAGGATTGTATTGCTCTAAACTTCCCTCTTAACACTACTTTTGCTACATCCCATAGGTTTTGGGTCTTTGTCTTTTCATTGTCATTTGTTTCTAGGTATTTTTCATTTCCTCTTTGATTTCTTCAGTGATCTCTTAGTTATTAAGTAGTATATTGTTAAGCCTACATGTGTTTGTATTTTTTCCATATTTTTTCCTGTAATTGATATCTAGTCTCATAGCACTGTGGTAGGAAAAGATACTTGATACAATTTCAATTTTCTTGAACTTACCAAGGCTTGATTTGTGACCCAAGATATGATCTGTCCTGGAGAATGTTCCATGAGCACTTGAGAAGAAAGTGTATTCTGTTGTTTTTGGATCGAATGTCCTATAAATATCAATTAAGTCCATCTTGTTTAATGTATCATTTAAAGCTTATGTTTCCTTATTTATTTTCATTATGGATGATCTGTCCATTGGTGAAAGTGGGGTGTTAAAGTCTCCTACTCTGATTGTGTTACTGTCAATTTCCCATTTTATGGTTGTCAGCATTTGCCTTATGTACTGAGGTGCTTTTTTTTTGGATGCATAAATATGTCCAATTTTTGTACTTCTTCTTGGATTGATCCCTTGATCACTATGTAGTGTCCTTCTTCGTCTCTTGTAATAGTCTTTGTTTTAAAGTGTATTTTGTCTGATTTGAGAATTGCTACTCCAGCTTTCTTTTCATTTCCATTTGCATTGAATATCTTTTTCAATCCCCTCCCTTTCAGTCTGTATGTGTCCGTAGTTCTGAAGTGGGTGTCTTGTAGGCAGCATATATACTAGTCTTGTTTTTGTATCCATTCTGCCAGTCTGTGTCTTTGGGTTTGAGCATTTAATCCATTTACATTTAAGGTAATTATCGATATGTATGTTCCTATGACCATTTTCTTGATTGTTTTTGGTTAGTTTTTGTAGGTCCTTTTCTTCTCTTGTGTTTCCCACTTAGAGAAGTTCCTTTAGCATTTGTTGTAGAGCTGGTTTGGTGGTGCTGAATTCTCTTAGCTTTTCTTTGTCTGTAAAGGTTTTAATTTCTCCATCGGATTTGAATGAGATCCTTGCTGGGTAGAGTAATTTTGATGGTAGGTTTTTCCCTTTCATCACTTTAAATATGTCCTGCCATGCCCTCTGGCTTGCAGAGTTTTTCCTGAGAAATCAGCTGTTAACCTTATGGGGATTCCCTTGTATGTTATTTTTCCCTTGCTGCTGTTAATATTTTTTTCTTGTATATAAATTTTGATTGCTTGATTAATATGTGTCTTGGCATGTTTCTCCTTGGATTTATTGTGTATGGGAATCAGTGCTTCCTGACCTTGATTGACTATTTCCTTTCCCATATTAGGGAAGTTTTCAACTATAATCTCTTCAAATATTTTCTCAGTCCCTTTCTTTTTCTCTTCTTCTTCTGGGACCTCTATAATTCGATTGTTGGTATGTTTAATGTTGTCCAAGAGGTCTCTGAGACTGTCCTCAATTCTTTTCATTCTTTTCTCTTTATTCTTTTCTGTGGTAGTTATTTCCACTATTTTATCTTCCAGGCTACTTATCTGTTCTTCTGCCTCAGTTATTCTGCTATTGATTCCTTCTAGAGAATTTTTAATTTCATTTATTGTGCTGTTCATCATGGTTTGTTTTCTCTTTACTTCTTCTAGGTCCTTGTTAAACGTTTCTGCTATTTTCTCTATTCTATTTCCAAGATTTTCGTTCATCTTTAATATCATTACTCTGAATTCTTTTTCAGGTGGCCTTCTCAATTCCTCTTCATTTGTTTGGTCTGGTGCGTTTTTACTTTGCTCCTTCATCTGCTGAGTATTTCTCTGTCTTCTCATTTTGCTTAACTTACTGTGTTTGGAGTCTCCTTTTTGCAGGCTGCAGGTTTGTAGTTCCCGTTGTATTTGGTGTCTGCCCTCAGTGGGTAAGTTTTGTTCAGTGGGTTGTGTAGGTTTCTTGGTGGAGTGGACTGGTGTCTGTGTTCTGGTGGATGAGGCTGGATCTTGTCTTTCTGGTGGGCAGGACCACGTCTGGTGGTGTGTTTTGGTGTGTCTGTGAACTTATTATGATTTTAGACAGCCTGTCTGCTAATGGGTGGGGTTGTGTTCCTCTCTTACTAGTTGTTTTCCATGGGGTGTCCAGCGCTGGAGCTTGCTAGTCGTTGAGTGGAAATGGGTCTTAGCGTTGAGATGGAGTTCTCTGGGAGAGCTCTCACCAATTGATATTACATGGGGCTAGGAAATCTCTGGTGGTCCAGTGTCCTGAACTTGGCTCTCCCACCTCAGAGGCTCAGGCCTGACACCGAGCCAGAGCACCAAGACCCTGTCAGCCACATGGCTTATATGTAAATGGTTAAATTCTCCAGTCCAAATGCACAGTGTGGCCAGCCTTCTGTGCCACACCCGGTCCTCCAGCTGGGCGTTGTACTCCAGGCCTGGTTGCTATGGACAGCCTGCTTTGGATCCAGTTCCAGCTGCATTCCCTAACATCTAGAAGAAGCAGCCATTGCCCCCATCCTCCCCATCCCTGCTGGAACTCTGAAGTGAGTCTCATGAAGTCAGCAACTGTATGGATCTTGTTCTTTTAATCCAATTAGCCACCATATATCTTTTATTATGGCATTTAGTCCTTTGACATTTAAAGTGATTATTGATATTTATATACTTATTTCCATTTTGTTGTTTGTTTTCTGGTTGTTTTTGTAGTTCTTTGTTCTTTTCTTCTTTTCCATTGTGGTCTCTTCCATTGTGGTTTGATGATTTTCTTTAGTATTACGTTTGTGTTCCTTTATCTCCAATTTTTCTAAATCTAATGTAGGCTTTTGCTTTGTGGTTACAATGGAGTTCATATATGTTGACCTATAACTACCTCTACTGATTTAAAACTGATACTTATTTGTGTTCAAACACATTCTAAAGGCTCTGCATTTTTACCCCCACCCTCCACGTTTTTTTTTTTACATCTTTATTGGAATTCTTTACAATGGTGTGTTAGTTTCTGCTTTATAACAAAGTGAATCAGTTATACATATACATATGTTCCCATATCTTGTTTTTTTAATGTCATAATTTGTATTTTCAGGTCCATCCCTTAACTGTTTATTGTAGTTATAGTTCATTAGACAATTTTTGTCTTTTAAACTTCATACTCTCTTATTTAAGTGGTTGATCTGCAGCCTTTACTATATATTTACATTTACCAATGTGACTTTTCCCTTCCTATAATTTCCTATTTCTTGTTATATAACCTTTTCTTTTTCACTTAAAGAAGACCCTTTAACACTTATTGTATGGTTGGTTTAGTATTGATGAACTCTTTCAGTTTTTGCTTTTTGAGAAGCTTTTAAATCTCTCCTTCAAACCTTTTTTGAAATTGAAGTATAGCTAATTTGCAATATTGCATTAGTTTCAAGTGTACAGTAAAGTGATTGTTACATATATATGTGTGTGTGTGGTGTATATATATATATATATATATACATGCATTGTTTGCAAATATTTTCTCCCCTTCTGTAGGTCATCTTTTTTTTTTTTGCTTATGATTTCCTTTGCTGTGCAAAAGCTTTTAAGTTTAATCAGGTCCCATTTGTTTATTTTTGTTTTTATTTCCATTTTCTAGGAGACAGATTCAAAATGACATTGCTGCGATTTATGGCAAGAGTGTTTTGCCTATGTTTTCCTCTGGGAGTTTTATAGTATCCGATCTTGCATTTAGGCCTTTAATCCATTTTATTTATTTATTTATTTATTTTGCGGTTCGCGGGCCTCTCACTGTTGTGGCCTCTCCCGTTGCGGAGCACAGGCTCTGGACACGCAGGCTCAGCGGCCGTGGCTCACGGGCCCAGCCGCTCCGCGGCATGTGGGATCTTCCCGGACCGGGGCACGAACCCATGTCCCCTGCATCGGCAGGCGGACTCTCAACCACTGCACCACCAGGGAAGCCCCTTTAATCCATTTTAAAACATTATTTACTTTTTACAGTTTTATATTGGAGTATATTTGATTTACAATGTTGTGTTAGTTTCAGCTGTACAGCAAGGTGATTTAGTTATACATATATGTATATCTATTCTTTTTCAGAATCTCTTCCCATATAGGTTATTATAGAGTATTGAATAGAGTTCCCTGTGCTGTACAGTAGGTCCTTGTTGATTATCTATTTTATATATATAGTAGTGTGTATATTTTAATTCCAACCTCCTAATTTATCCCTGCCCCCACCTTTCTCCTTTGGTAACCATAAGTTTGTTTTCTATGTCTGTGAGTCTGTTTCTGTTTTGGAAATAAGTTCATTTTTTTTTTTGTAGATTCCACATATAATTGATATCTTATATTTGTCTTTCTCTGTCTGACTTCACTTAGTATGATAATCTTGAGGTCCATCCATGTTGCTGCAAATGGCATTATTTAATTCATTTTTATGGCTGAGTAATATTCCATTGTATGTATGTACCACATCTTCTTTACCCATTCATCTGTTGATGTACATTTAGGTTGTTTCCATGTCTTGGCTATTGTAAATAGTGCTGTAATGAACATTGGGGTGCATGTATCTTTTCAAAGTATGGTTTTCTCCAGATATATGCCCAGGAGGGGGATTGCTGGATCATACGGTAACTCTACTTTTAGTGTTTTAAGGAACTACCATGCTGTTCTCCATAGCGGCTGTAACAATTTACATTCTCACGAACAGTGTAGAAGGCTTCCCTTTTCTACACACTCTCTCTAGCATTTATTATTTGTTGACATTTTGATGATGGATATTCTGACTGATGTGAGGTAATATCTCATTGTAGTTTTGATTTGCCTTTCTCTAATAATTAGTGATGTTGAGCATCTTTTCATGTGCCTGTTGTCCATCTATGTGTCTTCTTTGGAGCAATGTCTGTTTAGGTCTTCTGACCATTTTTTGATTGGGTTGTTTGTTCATTTTTTTAAAAATAGTGTGCTGTATGAACTGTTTTTATATTTTGGAAATTAATCCCTTGTTAGTCACATGGTTTGCAAATATTTTCTTCCATTCTGTAGGTTGTCTTTTTATTTTGTTTATGGTCTGTTTTGCTGTGCAAAAGCTTTTAAGTTTAATCCGTTCCCATTTGTTTATCTTTGCTTTTGTTTCCATTACTCTAGGAGACAGATCCAAAAAATATTGTTGCAATTTATGTTAAGGAGTGTTCTGCCTATGTTTTCCTCTAGTTTTATAGTATCCGGTCTTACATTTAGATCTTTAATCAATTTTTATTTTATTGTTGTATATGGTGTTAGAGAATGTTCTAATTTCATTCTTTTACATGTAGCTGTCCAGTTTTCCAAGTACCACTTATTGAAGAGACTGTCTTTTCTGCATTGTATATTCTTGCCTCCTTTATTTTTGATTAATTGACCACAAGTGCGTAGGTTTATTTCTGGGCTTTCTATCCTGTTCCATTGATCTATGTGTCTGTTTTTGTACCAGTAACATACTGTTTCAATGACTGTAGCATTGTAGTATAGTTTGAAGTCAGGGAGTGTGATTCCACCAGCTCTGTTCTTTGTTCCCGACATCATTTTTGCTATTCTGGATCTTATTTGTTTCCATACAAATTTTAAAATGATTTGTTCTAGTTCCATGAAAAATGCCATTGGTAATTTGATAGGGATTACATTGAATCTGTAGATTGCCTTGGGTAGTATGGTCATTTTAACAATATTTATTCTTCCAATCTAAGAACATGGTATATCTCTCCATCTGTTTGTATCATCTTTATTTTCTTTCATCAGTGTCTTATAGTTTTAGGAATATAGGTCTTTTGCCTCCTTAGGTAAATTTATTCCTAGGCATTTTATTCCTTTTGATACGACGGTAAATGTGATTGATTCTTTAATTTCCCATTTCGTCATTAGTGTATAGAAATGCAATAGATTTCTGTGTAGTAATTTTGTATCCTGCAACTTTACCAAATTTATTGATGAGCTCTAGTAGTTTCTGGTGGTGTCTTTAGGATTTTCTATGTATAGCAGGGGTCCCCAACCCTCAGGCCACAGACTGGTACTGGTCTGCAGCCTGTTAGGAACTGGGCTGCACAGCAGGTGATGAGCAGTGGGCAAGTGAGTGAAGCTTCATCTACTGTTCCCCATCGCTCCCCACTGCTTGCATTACCTCTTGAACCATCCCCCACCCCCCATCCGTGGAAACATTGTCTTCCTCGAAACTGGTCCCTGGTACCAAAAAGGTTGGGAACTGCTGATGTATAGTATCATGTCATCTACCAACAGTGACAATTTTACTTTTTCCTTTCCAATTTGGTTTCCTTTTATTCTTTCTCTTCTCTGATTTCTGTGGCTTGGACTTCCAAAACTATATTGTATAGAAATGGTGAGAGTGGGAATCCTTGTCTTGTTCCTGGTCTTGGAATACTTTCAGCTTTTGACCATTCAGTATAATGTTAGCAGTGGGTTTGACCTATATGGCCTTTATTATGTTGAGGTATGTTCCCTCTATGCCCACTTTCTGGAGAGGTTTTATCATAGATGGATGTTGAATTTTATGAAAAGCTTTTTCTGCATGTATTGAGATGATCATATGATTTTTATTTTTCAATTTGCTAATGTGGTGTATCATACTGTTTGATGTGCATCCCTGAGACAATCCCACTTGATCACGGTGTATGATCCTTTTAATATATTGTTGGTTTCAGTTTGCTAGTAGTTTGTTGAGTATTTTTGCATCTATGTTCATCAGTGATATTGGCCTGTAATTTTCTTTTATTGTGATACCTTTGTCAGTTTTTGGTATCAGGATGATGGTGGCCTTATAGAATGAGTTTGGAAGTGTTCCTTCCTCTGAAGTTTTTTGGAATAGTTTCAGAAGGATGGGTGTTAACTCTTCTCTAAATGTTTTGTAGAATTCACTATGAAGCCATCTGGTCCTGGACTTTTGTTTGTTGGGAATTTTTAAATCATAGATTCGATTTCAGTACTTGTAATTGGTCTGGTCATATTTTCTATTTCTTTTTGGTTCAGTGTTGGGAGATTGTGCCTTTCTACGAATTTGTCCATTACTTCTACGTTGTCCATTTGATTGGTGTATAGTTGCTTGTAGTAGTCTTAAGATCCTTTGTATTTCTGTGGTGTTGGTTGTAACTTCTCCTTTTTCATTTCTAATTTTATTGATTTGGGCCCTCTCCCTTTTATTTCTTGATGAGTCTGGTTAAAGTTTTATCCATTTTGTTTACCTTTTCCAAGAACTAGCTTTTAGTTCCATTATCTTGTCTATTTTTTTAGTCTCTATTTGTTTCTGCTCTGGTCTTTATGATTTCTTTCCTTCTAGTAACTTTGAATTTTGCTTCTTCTTTTTCTAGTTGCTTTAGGTGTAAGGTTAGGTTGTTTATTTGATATTTTTCTTGTTTCGTGAGGTAAGATTGTATTGCTATAAACTTCTCTCTTAGAACTACTTTTGCTGCATCCCATAGGTTTTGGATCATCATGGTTTTTTTTTTTTTTCATTTGGTAGTTTTTGATTTCCTCTTTGATTTCTTAAGTGATCATTGGTTGTTAAATAGCATATTGTTTAGCCTCCATGTGTTTTGGGTTTTTTTTGCAGTTTTTTCTTGTAGTTGATTTGCAGTCTCATAATGTTGTGTTTGGAAAAAGATGCTTGATATGATTTCAATTTTCTTAAGTTTACCAGTGATTGTTTTATGGCCTAGCATGTGAGCTATCCTGCAGAATGTTCCATGTGCACCTGAAAAGAATGTGTATTCTGTTGCTTTTAGATGGAATGCTCTATAAATATCAATTAAGTCCATTTGGTCTGCCTAATATGTTATTTAAGGCCTGTGTTTATTGATTTTATATCTGGATGATCTGTCCATTGATGTTAGTAGGGTGTTAAAGTCCCCTACAGTTATTGCATTATTGTTGACTTCTCCTCTTATGTCTGTTAATATTTGCTTTATGTATTGAGGTGCCCCTATGTTGAGTCCCCGTATGTTTACAATTATTTTATCTTCTTCTTGGATTGATCCCTTGATCATTATGTAGTGTCCTTGTTTCTTGTAATAGTCTTTATTTTAAAGTTTATTTTGTCTGATATAAGTATTGCTACTCCAGCTTTCTTTTCATTTTTATTTGCATGGAATACCTTTTTTTTTTTTTTTTTGGGAGCATTTAGTTCATTTACATTTAAGGTAATTTTTGATATGTATGTTCCTATTCCCATTTTCTTAATTGTTTTGGGTTCATTATTGTAGGTCTTTTTTTTTTCTTTTTTGCTGTATGTGGGCTTCTCACTGCTGTGGCCTCTCCTGCTGCAGAGCACAGGCTCTGGATGCTCAGACTCAGCAGCCATGGCCCACAGGCCCAGCTGCTCCGCGGCATGTGGGATCCTCCCACACCGGGGCATGAACCCATGTCCCCTGCATCGGCAGGTGACTCTCAACCACTGCACCACCAGGGAAGCCCCTGGAATACCTTTTTTGTGTGTGCATGTATCTGTCATAGAGTTTTGGTTTGTGGTTACCATGGGGCTTATATATAGTATCCTGTATATATGTGATTATTTTAAGGTGCTGATCTCTTCTGTTTGAATGCATTTTAACAACCCTGCAATTTTACACCAACCTTTCCTACATTTACTGTTTTTGACATCATATTTTACATTTTTGTGTGTATGTACTCCTTAACTACTGATTGTTGATATGGTTGATTTTACTGTTTTGTCTTTTAACCATTCTACTACCTTATAAGTGGTTGATGTCCTACCTTTATTATATATATTCCTTTTCCAATGATATTTTTTCTTTTCTATTTTCCATATTTCTAGATGTATCTTTTTCTTTTCCACTTAGATATGTCTCTTTAACATTTCTCGTAGTGCTGGCTTTGTGGTGCTGAACTCTTAGCTTTTTATTGTCTATAAAATTTTGGATCTCTCCTTCAAATTTGTATTATAGCTTTGCCAAGTACAGTATTCTTGGTGTTGGTTTTTCCCTTTCATCACTTTAAATATGTCATGCCACTCCCTTTTGGCCTGCAGAGTTTTTTCAGAAAAGTCATCTCATAGTTCTGTGGAGTTCCTTTGTATGTAACTTGTTGATTTTCTCTGGCAGCTTTTAAGATTCTCTCTGTATCTTTAATTTTTGCCATTTTAATTACAATGTCTTGGTGTAGTCCTCTTTGAGTGATACTGTTTGGCTTCTCTGTGCTTCCTGGACTTGGACGTCTGTTTCCTTTCCTAGGTTAGAAAAGTTTTCAGATATTGTCTTCAAATATGTTCTCTGCCCCTTTATCTCTCTCTTCCTTTCTCTTTCTGGAACCCCTTGTAATGTGAATGTTTGTACACTCGATGCTGTCCCAGAGGTCTCTTAAACTGTCCTCTTAAATTTTTTTTTTTGTCCAGCTTAATTTCCAGTGCTCTGTTTTCCAGTTTGCTGGTCTGTTCTTGTGTATCATCTAATCTACTGTTGTTTCCTTCTAGTGTATATCTTTAATTTCACTTACTGTATTCTTTACTCTGTTTGGTTCTTCTTTAGGTTTACTCTGTTGGAAACTTCTACTTTCTCTCTCTATTCATCCATTTTTCTCCTAAGGTTACTGAGCATCTTTTAAATCATTATTTTGAACTCTTTATTGGGTAGATTGCTTGTCTCCCCTGCACTTAGTTTTTCTTCTGGGGCTTTATCTTCTTCCTTTGGAACATATTCCTCTGTTGCCTTATTGTGTGTAATTTGCTATTTTTATTTCTATGAATTTCGTAGGGTGGCTACATTTCCTGATCTTGGATAAATGGCCTTATGTAGTAAACGTCCTATGACGACCCACCAGCACACTTCCCTCCGGTTACCAGAGCTCTATGCTCTAGTGGTGCTTTCTATGAGGACTGTATGTGTCCTACTCTTGTAGGTTGACTACAGTGGGTGTTCCAGTACCTCTGGCTTGCTCTTCATCTGGTTGGTTTCCAGACCTTGTGTGGAGGTTTCTGATTCCTGC
>NW_006791331.1:1346784-1401449 GCF_000442215.2 Lipotes vexillifer | reverse complement strand
TTCCTGCTGGGTGGGGCCAGGTAATGGCATGAATAGCTACATAACCAGAGGAGTCCTGGTCCTTGTGCTGGCCTGCTGGTGGGTGGGGCCAGGTGACAGGCTGGCTGGCTGTGAGGCCAGGGATTCTGGAACTAGTGTCTGCCTGCTGGTGGGATGGACAAGGGTCCAGGGTATCCTGGTGTGGTGCCTGCCTGCTGGTGGGTGGGCCAGGGCTTTGACATGGCTGGCTGCAGGGCTGTGTTGTTCCCCGTACTGGTGTCAGCAAGCTGGTGGGAGGAGCCATGTCCCAAGATGCTCCGGGGCTGGTGCCCACCCACTAGTGGGTGAGGACTGGTCCTGGGGCTAGTGCCAGCCTACTGGGAGGATGGAGCCAGGTCCTGGGTTCTCTGACTGTGGGGCTTGGGGCTCCTGGAGTTGGTGTTGGCCTCCAGTTAGCTGGTGCCAGTGCCCAGGGTTTCCTGGGGCTGGTGCCCACCTACTTCGTGGTGAGGCTGTGTCCTGGGGCTAGAGCTGGCCCACTGGCACGCAGTGCCAGGTCCATTGGCTGGCTGTAGGGCCACAGGGTTCCTGGGGCTAGTGCTGGCCTACTGGTGGATGTGGCCAGGTTCTATGCATCTAGGGGTTCCGGGGGTCCAATGGCAGCTGACTTGCTGGTCAATTGGGCTGTATCCCTGAACCAGCTAGCTGCTTGGCCTTTGACATCCCAGGACTTGTGCCAACTGGCTGGTGTTCCAGCACTAATAAGCTAGATAGAGGATTCCAAAATGGTGCTTGCCAGCACCAGTGTCCTTATGGTAGGATGAGCTCCCCAAAATGGCTGGTGTCAGCATCTGTGCTCCGAGGGTGGGTCCCAATTGCCTCCTGCCTCTCTGGAAGGTCTCCAAGATCAGCACGTGTATGTGCTCCTTTCAAATTACTGCTTCTGTTCTGAGTTTCTGAGTGTGTCATATTTTGTAGGCTCCCTGAAAGAGTGGAGTCTATTTTCCACAACCCTATGGCTCTCCTGAAAGTAAGCACCACTGGCCTTCAAAGACAAACATTCTGGGGCCTCATCTTCCCAGTGCAGGACCCCTTGGCTGGGTAGCCCGATGTGGAGCTCAGACCCCTTGTTCCTTGTGGAGAACCTCTGAAATTGTGATTATCCTCCCATTTATGGGTTGCCTACTTGAGCATATGGGTCTTGACTATACGAACATCTCCTCCCTTCCATCATTTTGTTTTGACTACTTCTTCGTATCTTTAGTTGTAGAAGATCTTTCTGGTAGGCTTCTGGTTGGTTCTCATAGATAACTGTTCTGTAAATAGTTGTAATTTTGGGGTGCCCATGGAAGGAGGTGAGTCCAGGGTCTTCTTACTCCACCATCTGGGCCACTCCTGGCCTCAGGTAAAGAATTCTTGGTTAGCACTTTTCTTCTTTCAGTACTTTGAATATAAAATCCTACTGTTCCCTGGTATGCAGGTTTTCTTCTCAGAAATCTCCTTATAGGCTTATGGTGTTTTCCTTGTATGTGTAGAATATTTTTCTCTTGTTTCTTTAAAAATTCTCTCTTTGTATTTAATTTTGGACATTTTATTTATAATGTGTCTTAGAGAAGATCTTTTTGGGTTGAAACTTTTTGGGGACCTATGAGGTTCATGAAATTGGAAGTCAAAATTTATCTCCAGATTTGGGAATGGCTCAACCATTATTTATTTAAATAAGCTTTCTGCCCCCCTTTCTCCCTCTCTTCTCCTTCTTGGACTCCAGTAATGCATAAATTGTTTCTCTGAATGGTTTCCCATGGTTCATGTTGGCTTTCTTCACTCTTTTTCATTATTTTTTTCTTTTTGCTCCTGTGGCTGAATAATTTAAAATGATCTGTGTTTTGGTTCACTGCTTATTTCTTCTGCTTGATTGATTTCTATGTTGAAGCTGTCTGTTGAATTCTTCTATTTTTTGAACTCATTTTGTTCATGCATTGTTTTCCTAATTCTATTCAGTTTTCTGTGTTTTCTTATAGTTCACTGAATTTCTTTGCAGATTATTCTGTATTCTCTGTCCAACATTTCTTAGATATCCATTTCTTTAGGGTCAGTTTTTGGAGCTTTATTAGTTTATGTTTGTGGTGTCATGTTTTCTTGATTGTTCATGATCTTGTGGCCTTTGATGAAGTAGGGACCTCTTCCAGTCTTTATAGACTTTCTCTGTCAGGAAAAGCCCTTCATCAGTTAGTCTGTTTAGAGATTCTGTTTGGGTCTTCTGATGGTTTCCATTCATGACCTTGCTGCAGGAATCCTCCAGTGAGTAAGTATGGTGCTTGAGTCAACAGGTGGTCAGGATTCTTGGGTCCAAAGGGGGCTTCCTGATGCCTCAGTCTGTGGTGGTAGGTTGCAGTGCTGGGTCCACATGGACAGGCCTGAATCATGTGTTCATGTCAGCTGTCCAGGTGCCAGGGATCACTAGAGTGGGCTTGGTGACTTAGTCAATGTAGGTAGTTCTGGCATCTGGGAATGAGCCTGGAGACTTAGTATTTGGGACTTGGCCACATGCTGGACCCATGAGTCAGGGTCCATGGGAGCAAGCCTGGGGCCACAAGAGTTGGCCTGTATCTTGGGGCTGTTGGAGCTGGACTGCAGGTTGGGTCAGTGGGGGCCCTCCTTCACTAAGGTGGCCCAGGAGCTTGGGCCCATGGGAACCCACCTGGAGCCTGGGGCCATGGGGGCCAGCCTGGTGTTGTAGTAAGGTTGTTGGTAAATAACTTTGTGAGGTGTAATTTACTTAACATAAAATTCACTCATTTTAAGCATACAGTTCAATATTTTTTTAAGTTTATTTTATTGAAGTATAGTTGATTTGCAGTGTTGTGTAGTTTCTTCTGTACATCAAAGTGATTCAGTTATATATATGTATATACTCTTTTTCATATTCTTTTCCATTATGGTTTATCCCAGGATATTGAATATAGTTCCCTGTGTGATACAGTAGGAACTTGTTGTTTATCCATTCTATATATAATAGTTTGCATCTGCTAATCCCAAACTCCCAATCCATCCCTTCCCCCCAATTCAATGATTTTTAATAAACTTACGAAGTTATGCAACTATCACCTCAATCCAATTTTGGAACATTTTCATCACCCCAGTAAGATCTGTTGTGCCTGTTTATAGTTAACCCAGAAAGGGGGTTTTAATATAAAGTTGACACATGTATTAAAGGGGAAGTAGTGCATATCTGTGGGACAAATGTGTGTCAATATGGGAACCCCGCAAGGGGCATGAAAATATGTTTATCTGAGTTGGTTGTTGACATTATCTTATTTCTACAAAGAATTACTTTTCATGATCTTTTCTTTGCTCAAACCTTGGGTGATTATGTGTTTTAAGAAGAAAGTCATTTCCTGACAGGATCTGTTCACACTACTATTTTTTCATGTAGTGAGCAGTAAATAGTTCTTACACGATCAAGAAGCAGTTATAGGCTTGCTGCATGGATAAGAAAGTAGCTGAGATGTTATGGAGATTTTTCGATTTTCCAGTGTTATAGAAGAAAGAAGAAGGAAATAGGCAAGGCAAATATGGGGTCCATGAAAGAATAGGGACTCCAATGAGTTGACCCAAGTTGGTACCTAGGAGGTGTCTACTGCTCTTCACACCAGTGCCTGATTGCTCTTTGTCTACCTCTGTGTGGAATTATGGATTTAATCTGCCTGAGTTTAGTATGCCTGAATTATAGTTGATGTATCAGGATAGACTCTTAGATGTGAAAAGAACTTTAAAGGTCATCTATTTTGTAATATTTATTTATTATTATTTTACACAATTGATGCCTACAGAGGGGAAAGGATTTTCTTAAGATCACACAATTTGTTAGTAGCAGAGATGGGACTAGAACCTTAGTCTTCTGATACTCAGTTCACCACATCAAATATACAGTGCCCTAGAATTAGAAAGAAGTCAGAAACAAGATTCATAAAATAAAGTCTTAGTCAATTAAAGACATCTTGAACTGGTTTTAATTTTTCTAGTTTCTTTGGGAGGAGATAAACATGTAATATCAAAGGGTTAATTATTCCAAATAAATAAACTTGCACAAATCCCATTTCAAAAATAGCAGGTGAATAATTTTTGTTATTTTTATTGGTATTTAAAAATGGTTCTTATGATAGTTATACTTTAATAAGTGTAAATTGTAGGTTCTACATTAGTTTGATGAATGTAGATATATGAAATATACAAGTTGCAAACATTTACTTTTAGCAGATTAAAATGTATTTAGTCTAATTATCAATCTCAAAAGATATTTTAAATTTAATTTTCCATTTTCCTTTGAAAGCAAATTACTAAAGAGGTAAGATTTTTAATACATCTTTAAAATGTTTTCTGCTTGGTAAAATTTTAATGAAATGTTTGTAGGCAAAGAAAAAGTGATGAGATATATTTTTAAACAGGTTTTAAAATATTTGTGTGGTAAGAAAGTCGATATTTAACAACTTATTACATTAAAAATTTCAGTTTTAGGATTCTCTAATTAAAATTCAAATATGAAGGGAATATCCTTTGTAGAATGTGGATTAATATTGTACCACAATTTACTTTTGAAGACAACTGTTTTATGCTTTTCATATTTAAACCACATGTCAAGCTCTAAATTGAACAGCAACCAACAAAGTAAATATTCTGTAACATACCACATATCAGTGCAATACACAATGAAAGGTAATGTCGTTGGATACACCAAAATTAGCCCACATGAAAATTGACACTTTTGTCTCAAATTTATGATTTTCATTTTTTTTTTTTAAATTTATTTATTTGTGCTGTGTTGGGTCTTCGTTTCTGTGCGAGGGCTTTCTCTAGTTGTGGCAAGTGGGGGCCACTCTTCATCACGGTGCGCGGGCCTCTCACTATCGCGGCCTCTCCCGTTGCGGAGCACAGGCTCCAGACGCGCAGGCTCAGTAGTTGTGGCTTACGGGCCTAGCTGCTCCGTGGCATGTGGGATCTTCCCAGACCAGGGCCCGAACCCATGTCCCCTGCATCGGCAGGCGGACTCTCAACCACTGCGCCACCAGGGAAGCCCCCTGATTTTCATTTTTGAAACACAAAGAGCAAACTCTGAAATAGAAATAATATTTATTTATTTATTTATTAATAATAGCCTTCTTTAAAAAATATTTATTTATTTGGTTGCACTGGGTCTTAGTTGTGACAGGTGGGCTACTTAGTTGTGGCTCACCTGCTCCTTAGTTGCAGCACACGGGCTCCTTATTTGTGGCATGTGAACTCTTAGCTGAGGCATGCATGTGGGCTCTAGTTGCCTGGCCAGGAATCAAACCCGGGCCCCTTGCATCGGGAGCATGGAGTCTTAACTACTGCACCACCAGGGAAGTCCCTAGAGATAATATTTAAACATTTTCAATAAAGGTAAGAAAAAGTCTTTGGATGGGTAACATCTCCTTTGCAAGATTGCTGAAACAACTCCTGAGAGAGCGATTGTGAGTAGAGAGAGACGCTTCACTTGTAACTATAAATGGATGTAAACACATCAATTTTGAGAATAAATCATTTTAATATTCCATGTAAAATATGAATAATCATGTGTGTAATGTTTAATTATTCCAATTAGAGAGTAACCAACACTGGGTGTATTTTAAAGAGTTTAGAATGGTATAAAATGGCTTCCTACTTCCTACTTCTACTCCCAAAGTGCTGTAAGTTACTATTTCTCCACTATCAAAGTAATTATCAAGGCACAAGTCAAACAGCTGAATATGTTACCCTGAAAAAATTACAGTTCATAAGGTTGGTAGATACTTTTTTATTATTTCATGTAAGTTGACGTGTAGACGTGTAATGGTAATTTTTACCACTTTGTCCTGAATAAAATTCCAAAATGCTGTTATCCTCCCATAGTTCTTAAAACTTTGCAAAATACTCATTTGAAAAATGAAGGCAGGGAATAGTTTTCATGAGAGGTTTTAGATAGTTTTACATAATAGTGGGAGTGTTGCTAAAATTCTCAAATTTAAAATATACCTATTTTCTAATCTCTTCTACTGTCACAATGAATTTCTTGAAGGCAAGGCAGTTCTTTTGATGTCAGGTAAATGTTTGTAGGGATTTCTACCCAATAAGATTTACTTTTAAGGACTGAGATGCATCTAGCAATTTCTATATTTGATGTAATTTGTTTTAGAACTTCCTAAAAAGTTAAGAATGCATAAAAATAGATTAGTTGATTAAGAAGCATTGAATTGCAACAGCACATAGAAAGGCAACTAGTGCAAATCCTATCACAAGGATCAGAACAAAGGTATAATCACTCATCTCTATCTTGGGTTTTTCATTTTTCTCTTCACTAGGGTTGCTTCCCTCCTCTCCTCCACTGCCTTTGCCAGGCCCTGGATGTTGCTTATAGGTTGAGAAAAGAGCACTGGGGCTATATTGTCCCTAGAGCTCTTGTATCCCAGCAGAATTCTGATATTGGCGTCCAGTGCAGACCTTGAAGTGGTAATGTGAATTTGTGAGAAAGTTGGAAAAGGAGAATGAAGTGTTCGGTCCTTTGTAGATCTAAATGAAAAAGAGTCAAAATTAAAATTACATTTTCTTACCAAAAAAATAATATGGTAAGTTTTTTGACAACAGGAAGCACGAATTAATCCACTCATTGCATAAATATGTTCACAACAAAAATAAAAGTTTACTGTTACAGTCTCTAATATCCTGAGGACCCAGTAATGTTTAGGTAATTTTCTTCAGTGTAAGAAATAACAAAGACTTGTAACTGTTAAACTTTAATTCCATTTGGTTTGGAATGAGTTGTACATGTGGTCAGTGGAACCTAAAAATACTACATCCAATAGTAATAAGTTAAATAAATAAATGAATTGTCCCCAAATAAGTATTATGCACATAAAACTTTAGGACCAGATAGGACTTTTGGATAAGATTTAGTTACTTTAAACATCATAAAAGAATACTAAACTCTTTGATAAGAGCTCAGTCCCCAGCACAATATAAAACTATAAATTACAAAGACTAAATTTACAAGAATTTACCAGGTCAGTTCCTTTTTCACTGATGAGTTGAAGATTGTAAACTATGGAATCTCCTTTTATTGGCTCTAAAGACTCCCATTTGACCTCACAAGTATTGCTATTCAGCTGATGTAATTTAGGTGCTAGGAAAACAGAATTTCAGTTTAAAGGGTTCCACATTTCCTAGATATCTTAAAAACATTGAAATCTCTCATACAATTTTCTATGGTCATTAAAAGACAACCCATGTAGGCTTAATCTAAACAATATATATTTATAATTCTCATTGTAAAGACTTTTGCTGTACCACCAGGCATCTTAATGTTTGTAATAAAAACTTAAAGCACTTAAAACTATCAATTAATAATGCATATTTCATTTTTCTAATAAGATCTTATTACAACTTTTATTACTATGGTTGAATCCCTACTGGTATAATCTCTTGCATTGTATTTATATGGTGCATCATACATTTGGACGAATTTTCACGTACATTAATAATTTTATTTTAAGATCAGAGCAACTGAGTGAGGAAAGTAGGGCAGGATCTTTATTTCATGTTATTAATCTCTCTACATTTCAGGAAAGTGGGGCTTAAATATGTAGGAAGAGAGCAAGGTATTACTGTGGTCTAAATCATGTTTACTTGCAATATTTTCCAGTTAGCTTTACACTGAAAACCATTTCATAACAGTGCATGGACTCATGTATGTATGGATTAGAACAACTGAACTTCACAGCTGGGAAGGAAAAAAGCCTCAAACTTGAGCTTTCCTGACTGTACATTGGCCTCATTATGTATTATATACAGCACTTTATTTTAATGTTCCTATAAGGAGAGTAAACTCAGAGTTTTATAAATGATCAACTATGCACTAATTACCAAATATGAAATTAAAAATTTGTACAAAATATGTACAAATATGTGCCTAATACTAAATTTATGTAGTGTTTTTTCAGCTTTAATCAGTGTAATCATGCTTATTAGTTGATGAACTTTGTGTGCTAGTCCATTTGGGAAAATATGGATATAGCAAAGAATGGATAGCATGACAAAGTGGAAGGGGAACCTCAATTGGAATTAGGCACCTACAATTCTAATCTTGGCTCTGCTACTGGTTCACAGTGTCCTTTAGCTAAGTTACTTATCATTTTGGGGACTTAGCTTCTTATTCTTAAAAATGGCAGTGGTTATAGTGTGATTGGCTGGATTAGTTGATCTCAAAATATTTTAAAATATTATGATTCTGAAGAAGTAAAACTGTCACTGTTTGCTGATGACATGATACTATATATCAAAAATACTAAAGACTCTCCCAGAAAACTACTAGAGATCATCAATGAATTCGGTAAGGCTTCAGGATAAAAAATTAATACACAGAAGTCTCTTGCATTCTATACACAAATGATGAAAGATCAGAAAGAAAAATTAAGGAAACAATCCCATTTACTATCACATCAGAAAGAATAATATACCTAGGAGTAAACCTACTTAGGAGACAAAAGACCTATACTCTGAAAACTATAAGATACTGATGAAAGAAATCAAAGATGACACAAACAGATGGAGAGATATACCATACTCTTGGATTGGAAGAATCAATATTGTCAAAATGACTATAATACCCAAAGTAATCTACAGATTCAATGCTAATATCAAATTACCAATAACATTTTTCACAGAATTAGAACAAAAATTTTACAATTTGTATGGAAACACAAAAGACCCCGAATAGCCAAAGCAATCTTGAGAAAGAAAAATGGAACTGGAGGAATCAGTCTCCCTGAATTCAGACTATAAAACAAAGGTACAGTAATCAAAACAGTATGGTACTGGCACAAAAACAAATATAGATCAATGGAAGAGGATAGAAAGTCCAGAGATAAACCCACGCACCTATGGTCACCTAATCTATGACAAAGGAAGCAAGAGTATATAATGCAGAAAAAGTCTCTGCAATAAGTGGTATTGAGCACCTGGACAGCTACATGTAAAAGAATGAAATTAGAACATTCTCTAATACCATGCACAAAAATAAACTCAAAATGGATTAAAGACCTAAATAAGACTGGATACTATAAAACTCTTAAGGGAAAACATAGGCAGAACACTCTCTGGCATAAATTGCAGCAAGATCCTTTTTGATCCACCTCCTAGAGTAATGAAAATAAATGCAAAAATAAACAAATGGGACCTAATTAAGCTTAAAAACTTTTGCACAGCAAAGGAAACAATAAACAAAGTGAAAAGACAACACACAGAATGGGAGAAAATATTTGCAAATGAAGCTACCAACAAGGGATTAATCTCCAAAATATACAAACAGCTCATGCAGCTCAATATCAAAAAATACAACCCAATCAAAAAATGAGCAGAAGATCTAAATAGACGTTTCTCCAAAGAAGACATACAGATGGCTAAAAAGCACATGAAAGGGTGCTCAACGCCACTAATTATCAGAGAAATGCAAATCAAAACTATAATGAGGTTATCATCTCACACCAGTCAGAATGGCCATCATCAACAAGTCTACAAACAATGCTGGAGATGGTGTGGAGAAAAGGGGACCCTCCTACACTGTTGGTGGGAATGTAATTGGTACAGCCACTATGGAGAACAGTATGGAGGTTCCTTAAAAAGCTAAAAATAGAGCTACCATATGATCCTGCAATCCCACTACTGGGCATATATCCAGAGACAACCATAATCCAAAAAGATACATACACCGCAATGTTCATTGCAGCACTATTTACAATAGCCAAGACATGGAAGCAACCTAAATGTCCATCAACAGAGGAATGGATAAAGAAGTTGTGGTACACATATACAATGTAATAGTACTCAGCCATAAAAAAGTATGAAATAATGCCCTTTGTAGCAACATGGATGGACCTAGAGATTATCATACTAAGTGAAGTAATTCAGACAGAGAAAGACAAATATATTACTCATATGTGGAATCTAATTTTAAAAAGATACAAATGAACTTATTTACAAAACAGAAACAGACTTACAGATATTGAAAACAAACTTATGGATACCAAAGGGGAAACGTGGGGGGAAGGGATAAATCAGGAGCTTGATATGAACACACACACACACACTACCATACATAAGAGATTTAACCAACAAGGACATACTGTATAGCACAGGGAACTCTACTCAATATTCTGTGATAACCTATATGAGAAAAGATTGTAAAAAAGAGTGGATATATGTATATATATATAACTGAATCACTTTGCTGTACACCTGAAACTAACACAGCATTGTAAATCAACTATATGCCAATAAAATTAAAATATAAAAAATTATGATTCTGGGAGTATCATTAAATTCTACCTTTCCCTTTGCATCCATAATTAAGTACTTTTGGTATTCTGTTGTTGAATATTTAAAATAAACCTTACTGTGGAATTTTACATATGAGTTACTGGAACTAAATTAATGTAACCTTCATTATCATGGCTTATAAAACTTACCTTTAAGTGTGGCTGGTGGGGTTTTGGTTGTAGTGAAAGTATAGATACAAGACAGTGGTCCCTCACCAGCTTCGTTACATGCCTGGATTTTAAATTTGTATTGCATATATTCACTCAATCTTTGTACCTTGTGAGTCTGACAAAGTCCATGGTAAATGATAGAAAATCTGGAAGTGGGAATAGAGATGGAGGGAAGCAATATTATTAATCAACAGTCCTACAGATACAAATAACTCTATATAACTGACTTAAAACTGGTTTTAAAACCACAATAAGCCCTAAATAAATCAACTTGAAGCCATAAAGGTAAAACACAAAAGAAAAATAATCAGGTTGTAAATATCACAATGTGAAGGTGCAGGTTTTCGTATTTCTTTGGTAACTCTATATTCCATAGTATTAATTTATCTTGTATAAAGGAAGAAGTGTTTTGGAAGAGGCAAAAATAGAGAGCTTAATTATCAGTAGGAATTTAAGAAAGTATATCTAGCATGTTAATGGGCTGCTTTCACATTTATTATTTAATTGAAACCACACTGGATTATAGGATTAAGATGGGAAAATTTGAAATATTTTTATTATAATACATGCTAAATAGTAAAAATAGTTTACCTGCCAGATCAATCTCCCATTAATAAATTGTAGCTTATAAGGTTGGAAAGTAAACCCTTTGCTTGAAGTGCTACCCCATTTCAGTTTGAGGCTCTGCTGCCCATAGACCACACAGTCAAGTTGTGGAGGCTCAGGTGGTACTGGCTTGGTTTTGGTTCTTATTAATTGGCTACAAGGGCTTATTCCATAATGATTGATAGCTTGAATTCTGATTCTAGTGATGAGAAGAAAAATAATAAACTGTATTAATTTAGATTTAGAAAAGAAAATACATTTCTACATTTAAGCTAACCCCCTAGTAACTCTATGTCAGATATTAACCATCATATTATACTACTTATTGGAGACAAATTTCTGAGACAAAAATCTTGAATTTGGATAATCACTATTGACAATTCTTGATGAGGAGAAGAAGCTGGCTCTTAGTAATGCCAAAGTTTTCTAAAACAATAGAAGTCTATTTCAAAGAAAATATTATGTAGGTTATATAAAACATACAGATGTATTGTAGAATTGCTCAAAAGTCTCAAAAAATATTTCCATCTACCTAAAGTAAGATATAAGCAACTTACTTGTATGTGGTATCAGGCTGTAGATTTTTCAGAAGACACTCTGTTACTCTATCAACAGTCAAAATTTTTCTGTCTCCATATTCAATGTTATATGCAGTGATTGCAGATCCATGGCAGTCTGGTTCTGCCCATTGAATAGCAACACAAGATGATGCCAACTTGGCAGGAACTTTGTTTTTGACTTCTTGTAGCACTGTTACTACTGCTGGTACAGTTGCTGGTGTGGTTACTATGCCAGTTCCTCCAAACATTCCAACTCCAACTATATTTACAGCCTGAAAAAGTATACTCTGTTAGAGATTATTACCTTGTTTATGTGTGTAATCCATTTTGTTGCATAAAAACAAAATAAATTTTCTTAAACTCAAATTCTAACAATATGGATTTTAAAAAATTGAGATAATTTACATATCACATTGTGTAAGTTTAAGGCGTATAGCACATTTATTTGATACATTTATATACTGCAATGTGAAACAATACAGTTCTAAGATGCTTACACACACGCAGAAATCTGTAGGTTGCAAATTTAGGAAAGTAAAGAGTCTAAATATGGAGTTTCCGTGAGGCGGAGGGGAAGATGGCGGAAGAGTAAGACGTGGAGATCACCTTCCTCCCCACAGATACCCCAGAAATACAACTACATGTGGAGCAACTCCTACAGAACATCTATTGAATGCTGGCAGAAGACCTCAGACTTCCAAAAGGGCAAGAAACTCCCCACGTACCTGGGTAGGGCAAAAGAAAAAAAGAAAAAACAGAGACAAAAGAATAGGGATGGGACCTGCACCAGTGGGAGGGAGCTGTGAAGGAGGAAAGGTTTCCACACACTAGGAAGCCCCTTCGCGGACGGAGACTGTGGGAGGCGGAGGGGGGAGCTTCGGTGCTGCGGAGGAGAGCACAGCAACAGGGGTACGGAGGGCAAAGTGGGGAGATTCCCGCACAGAGCGTCGGTGCCGACAGGCACTCACCAGCCCGAGAGGCTTGTCTGCTCACCCGCCGGGGTGGGCGGGGCTGCGAGCTGAGGCTCGGGTTTCGGTCGGAGCACAGGGACAGGACTGGGGTAGGCAGCATGAACACAGCCTGCAGGGGATTAGGATGCCACGGCTGGCCAGGAGGGAGTCCTGGGAAAAATCTGGACCTGCCGAAGAGGCAAGAGACTTTTTCTTCCCTCTTTGTTTCCTGGTGCGCGAGGAGAGGGGATTAAGAGCGCTGCTTAAAGGAACTCCAGAGACGGGCATGAGCCGCGGCTAAAAGTGCAGACCCCAGAGACGGGCGCGAGCCGTGGCTAAAAGCGCGGACCCTAGAGACGGTCACGAGCTGCGGCTAAAAGCGCGGACCCCAGAGATGGACGGGAGCTGCTAAGGCTGCTGCTGCTGCCACCAAGGGGCCTGTGTGCGAGCACAGGTCACTATCCAAAGCCCTCTTCTGGGGAGCCTGTGCAGTCCACCACTGCCAGGTTCCCGGAATCCAGGGACAACTTTCCCGGGAGAATGCACGGGGGGCCTCAGGCTGGTGCAACATCACACTGGCCTCTGCCACCGCAGGCTCGCCCCACACTCCGCGCCCCTCCCTATCCCCAGCCTGAGTGAGACAGAGCCCCCGAATCAGCGGCTCCTTTAACCCCATCCTGTCTGAGCAAAAAACAGATGCCCTCCAGCAACCTACATGCAGAGGAGGGGCCGAATCCAGAGCTGAGCCCCTGGGAGCTGTGAGAACAAAGAAGAGAAAAGGAAATCTCTCCCAGCAGCCTCAGAAGCTGCAGATTAAAGCTCCACAATCAACTTGATGTACCCTGTAACTGTGGAATACATGAATAGACCATGAATCATCCCAAATTGAGGAGGTGGACTTTGAGAGCAAGATTTATGATTTTTTCCCCTTTTCCTCTTTTAGTGAGTGTGTATGTATATGCTTCTGTGTGAGATTTTGTCTGTATAGCTTTGCTTCCATGATTTGTCCTAGGGTTCTGTCTGTTTTTTTTAAATTTTTTTCTTAATAATTAGTTTTAATTTTAATAACTTTATATTACTTTATCTTCTTTCTTTCTCTCTCTCCTCTCTTGCTTTCTTTCTTTCTTCCTTCCTTTCTTCCTTTCTTTCTTTCTTTCTTTCTTTCTTCTTTCCTTCCTTCCCTCCTTTAGACAATGAATCATCACAAATTGAGGAGGTGGACTTTGAGAGCAAGATTTATGATTTTTTCCCCCTTTCCTCTTTTTGTGAGTGTGTATGTGTATGCTTCTGTGTGAGATTTTGTCTGTATAGCTTTACTTCCACCATTTGTCCTAAGGTTCTATCTGTCCATTTTTTTCTTAATTATTATTTTTAAATTTAATAACTTTATTATATTTTACTTTATTTTATTTTACTGTATCTTCTTCCTTTCTTTCTTTTTTCCTTCCTTCCCTACTTCCTTCCTTCCTTCCTCCCTCCCTCCCTCCTTTCTTTCTTTCTTTCCTTCTTTTCTTCTTTCTTTCTTTCTTTCTTTCTTCCTTCCTTCCTTCCTTTCTTTCTTTCTTTCTTTCTTCCTTCCTACTCCTACTAATTCTCTCTCTCTAATTTTTCTCCCTTTTATTCTGAGCCGTGTGGATGAAAGGCTCTTGGTGCTGCAGCCAGGAGTCACTGCTGTGCCTCTGAGAAGGGAGAGCCAACTACAGGACACTGGTCCACAAGAGACCTCCCAGGTCCACATAATATCAAATGGCGAAAATCTCCCAGAGATCTCCATCTCAACACATGCAACCACTTTCACTCAATGACCAGCAAGCTACAGTACTGGACAACCTATGCCAAACAACTAGCAAAACAGGAACACAACCCCACCCATTAGCAGAGAGGCTGCCTAAAATCATAGTAAGTCCACAGACACCCCAAAACACACCACCAGACGTGGACCTGCCGCCCAGAGAGACAAGATGCAGCTTTATCCACCAGAACATAGGTACTAGTCCCCTCCACCAGGAAGCCTACACAACCCACTGAACCACTGGGGACAGACATCAAAAACGACGGGAACTACGAACCTGCAGCCTGCAAAAAGGAGACCCCAAACACAGTAAGATAAGCAAAATAAGAAGACAGAAAAAACACACAGCAGATGAAGGAGCAAAATAAAAACGCACCAGACCTATCAAATGAAGAGGAAATAGGCAGTCTACCTGAAAAACAATTCAGAATAATGATAGTAAAGATGATCCAGACTCTTGGAAATAGAATAGACAAAATGCAAAAAATATTTAACAAGGACCTAGAAGAACTAAAGATGAAACAAACGATGAACAACACAATAAATGAAATGAAAAATACTCTAGATGGGATCAATAGCAGAATAAATGAGGCAGAAGAACGGATAAGTGACCTGGAAGATAAAATAGTGGAAATAACTACTGCAGAGCAGAATAAAGAAAAAAGAATGAAAAGAACTGAGGACAGTCTCAGAGACCTCTGGGACAACATTAAACGCACCAACATTCGAATTATAGGGGTTCCAGAAGAAGAAGAGAAAAAGAAAGGGACTGAGAAAATATTTGAAGAGATTATAGTTGAAAACTTCCCTAATATGGGAAAGGAAATAGTTAATCAAGTCCAGGAAGCACAGAGAGTCCCATACAGGATAAATTCAAGGAGAAATACGCCAAGACACATATTAATCAAACTGTCAAAAACTAAATACAAAGAAAGCATATTAAAAGCAGCAAGGGAAAAACAACAAATAACACACAAGGGAATCCCCATAAGGTTAACAGCTGATCTCTCAGCAGAAACTCTACAAGCCAGAAGGGAGTGGCAGGACATACTGAAAGTGATGAAGGAGAAAAACCTGCAACCAAGATTACTCTACCCAGCAAGGATCTCATTCAGATTTGATGGAGAAATTAAAACCTTTACAGACAAGCAAAAGCTGAGAGAGTTCAGCACCACCAAACCAGCTTTACAACAAATGCTAAAGGAACTTCTCTAGACAAAAACACAAGAGACGGAAAAATCCTATAATAATGAACCCAAAGCAATTTAGAAAATGGGAATAGGAACATACATATCGATAATTACCTTAAATGTAAATGGATTAATGCTCCCACCAAAAGACACAGATTGGCTGAATGGATACAAAAACAAGACCCATATATATGCTGTCTACAAGAGACACACTTCAGACCTAGACACACATACAGACTGAAAGGAAAGGGATGGAAAAAGATATTCCATGCAAATGGAAACCAAAAGAAAGCTGGAGTAGCAATTCTCATATCAGACAAAATAGACTTTAAAATAAAGACTATTAGAAGAGACAAAGAAGGACACTACATAATGATCAAGGGATCGATCCAAGAAGAAGATATAACAACTGTAAATATTTATGTACCCAACATAGGAGCACCACAATACATAAGGCAAATACTAATGGCCATAAAAGGGGAAATTGACACTAACACATTCATAATAGGGGACTTTAACACCCCACTTTCACCAATGGACATATCATCCAAAATGAAAATAAATAAGGAAACACAAGCTTTAAATGGTACATTAAACAAGATGGACTTAATTGATATTTATAGGACACTCCATCCAAAAACAACAGAATACACATTTTTCTCAAGTGCTCATGGAACATTCTCCAGGGTAGATCATATCTTGGGTCAAAATTCAAGCTTTGGTAAATTTAAGAAATTGAAATTGTACCAAGTATCTTTTCCTACCACAATGCCATGAGACTAGATATCAATTACAGGAAACGATCTGTAAAAAATACAAACACATGGAGGCCAAACAATACACTATTTAATAATGAAGTGATCTCTGAAGAAATCAAAGAGGAGATAAAAAAAATACCTAGAAACAAATGACAATGGAGACTCGATGAACCAAAACTGATGGGAGGCATCAAAAGCAGTTCTAAGTGGGAAGTTTATAGCAATACAAGCCCACCTTAAGAAACAGGAAACTTCTTGAATAAACAACCTAACCTTGCACCTCAAGCAATTAGAGAAAGAAGAACAAAAAAACCCCAAAGTTAGCAGAAGGAAAGAAATCATAAAAATCAGATCAGAAATAAATGAAAAAGAAATGAAGGAAACAGTAACAAAGATCAATAAAACTAAAAGCTGGTTCTTTGAGATGATAAGCAAAATTGACAAACCATTAACCAGACTGATCAAGAAAAAAAGGGAGAAGACTCAAATCAATAGAATTAGAAATGAAAAAGGAGAAGTAACAACTGACACTGCAGAAATATAAAAGATCATGAGAGATTACTACAAGCAACTCTATGCCAATAAAATGGACAACCTGGAAGAAATGGACAAATTCTTAGAAATGCACAAACTGCCAAGACTGAATCAGGAAGAAATAAAAAATATGAACAGACCAATCACAAGCACTGAAATTGAAACTGTGATTAAAAATCTTCCAACAAACAAAAGCCCAGGACCAGATGGTTTCACAGGCGAATTCTATCAAATATTTAGAGAAGAGATAACACCTATCCTTCTCAAACTCTTCCAAAATATAGCAGAGGGGGGAACCCTCCCAAATTCATTCTACGAGGCTACAATCACCTTGATACCAAAAGCAGACAAGGATGTCACAAAGAAAGAAAACTACAGGCCAATATCACTGATGAATATAGATGCAAAAATCCTCAACAAAATACTAGCAAACAGAATCCAACAGCACATTAAAAGGCTCATACACCATGATCAAGTGGGGTTTATTTCAGGAATGCAAGTATTCTTCAATATACGCAAATCTATCAATGTGATAAAGCATTTTAACAAATTGAAGGAGAAAAACCCTATGATCATCTCAATAGACGCAGAGAAAACTTTTGACAAAATTCAACACGCATTTATGATAAAAACCCTCCAAAAAGTAGGCATAGAGGGAACTTTCCTCAATATAATAAAGGCCATATATGACAAACCCACAGCCAATGTCATCCTCAATGGTGAAAAACTGAAAGCATTTCCACTAAGATCAGGAACAAGACAAGGTTGCCCTCTCTCACGACTCTTATTCAATATAGTTTTGGATGTTTTAGCCACAGCAATCAGAGAAGAAAAGGAAATAAAGGGAATCCAAATTGGAAAAGAAGAAGTAAAGCTCTCACTGTTTGCAGATGACATGATACTATACATAGAGAATCCTAAAGATGCTACCAGAAAACTGGTAGAGATAATCAATGAATTTCGTAAAGTTGCAGGATACAGAATTAATGCACAGAAATCTCTTGCATTCCTATACACTAATGATTAAAAATCTGAAAGTGAAATCAAGAAAACACTCCTATTTACCATTGCAACAAAAAGAATAAAATATCTAGGAATAAACCTACCTAAGGAGACAAAAGACCTGTATGCAGAAAATTAAAAGACACTAATGAAAGAAATTAAAGATAATACAAATAGATGGAGAGATATACCATGTTATTGGATTGGAAGAATCAACATTGTGAAAATGACTGTACTACCCAAAGCAATCTACAGATTCAATGCAATCCCTATCAAACTACCACCTGCATTTTTCACAGAACTAGAACAAAAAATTTCACAATTTGTATGGAAACACAAAAGACCCCGAATTGCCAAAGCAATCTTGAGAACGAAAAACGGAGCTGGAGTAATCAAGCTCCCTGACTTCAGACTATACTACAAAGCTACAGTAATCAAGACAGTATGGTACTGGCACGAAAACAGAGAAAAAGGTCAATGGAACAGGATAGAAAGCCCAGAGAAAAACCCATGCACATATGGTCACCTTATCTTTGATAAAGGAGGCAGGAATATACAGTGGAGAAAGGACAGCCTCTTCAATACGTGGTGCTGGGAAAACTGGACAGGGACATGTAAAAGTATGAGATTAGATCACTCCCTAACACCATACACAAAAATAAGCTCAAAATGGATTAAATACCTAAATGTACGACCAGCAACTATCAAACTCTGAGAGGAAAACATAGGCAGAACACTCTATGACATAAATCACAGCAAGATCCTTTTTGACCCACATCCTGGAGAAATGGAAATAAAAACAAAAATAAACAAATGGGACCTAATGAAACTTCAAAGCTTTTGCACAGCAAAGGAAACCATAAACAAGACCAAAAGACAACCCTCAGAATGGGAGAAAAAAGTTGCAAATGGAGCAACTGACAAAGGATTAATTTCCAATATTTACAAGCAGCTCATGCAGGTAAATAACAAAAAAACAAACAACTCAATCCAAAAATGGGCAGAAGACCTAAATAGACATTTCTCCAAAGAAGATATACAGACTGACAACAAACACATGAAAGAATGCTCAACATCACTGATCATTAAGGAAATGCAAATCAAAACTACAATGAGATATCATCTCACACCAGTCAGAATGGCCATCATCAAAAAATCTAGAAACAATAAATGCTGGAGAGGGTGTGGAGAAAAGGGAACACTCCTGCACTGCTGGTGGGAATGTGAATTGGTACAGCCACTATGGAGAACAGTATGGACGTTCCTTAAAAAACTACAAATAGAACAACCATATGACCCAGCAATCCCACTACTGGGCATATACCCTGAGAAAACCAAAATCCAAAAAGAGTCATGTACCAAAATGTTCATTGCAGCTCTATTTACAATAGCCCAGAGATGGAAACAACCTAAGTGCTCATCATTGGATGAGTGGATAAAGAAGATGTGGCACATATATACAGTGGAATATTACCCAGCCATAAAATGAAAGGAAATTGAGCTATTTGTAATGAGGTGGATAGACCTAGAGTCTGTCATGCAGAGTGAAGTAAGTCAGAAAGAGAAAGACAAATACCGTATGCTAACACATATATATGGAATTTAAGAAAAAAAATGTTATGAAGAACCTAGTGGCAATACAGGAATAAAGACACAGACCTACTAGAGAATGGACTTGAGGATATGGGGAGGTGGAAGGGTGAGCTGTAACAGGGCGAGAGAGAGGCATGGACATATATACACTACCAAACTTGAGGTAGATAGCTAGTGGGAAGCAGCCGAATAGCACAGCGGTGTCAGCTCGGTGCTTTGTGACAGCCTGGAAGGGTGGGATGTGTAGGGTGGGAGGGAGGGAAATGCAAGAGTGAGGAGATATGGGAACATGTGTATATGTATGGCTGATTCACTTTGTTGTAAACAGAAACTAACACACCATTGTAAAGCAATTATACCCCAATAAAGATGTTTATAAAAAAAAGGGTTTAAATTTTGGAAGGTAAGTGAAGAGTGCGAATATGGACACTTCAGGAAAAATATACCCAAACCAAACTCATTTACCACACTAAACTTTCTTCCTTTTCTTCAGCTTGTAGTTTCTATCTCTGTTAATGGTAGCCTGAAATTCACACCTATACATCAAGTTTCACTGATTTTGTAAAAACTTTTATTTTGAGATTATTGTAGATTCAGATGTACCCTTTACCCACTTTCCCCCAAAGGTAATATTTTGCATAACTATAGTACAATATTACAATCAGGAAATTGACATTGATAATATTCCAACGACGTTATTCAGATTTCACCAGTTTTATATGCACTTATGTGTATGTATTTAGTTCTGTGAGATTTTATCACATGTTTAGCTTCATGTGACCACCAACCCAGTTAAGATATAGAAGTTCCATCACAAGCTACCCTTTTATAGCCACAGTGACATCCTCCCTCCCCCTTTTTCTAATCCCTGACCACCAGTAATTTGTTCTTCATAACTATAATTTTATTTCAGAATATTATGTAAATGGAATAATGCAGTATGTGAATTTTTCAGATAGACTTATTTCAGTCAGCATAATTCTCCTGTGATCCATCAAAGTTGTTGTGTATATCGATAGGTTTTTAAAAAATTTATTTATTTATTTATTTATTCATTTTTGGCTGCATTTGGTCTTTGTTGCTGTGCACAGGCTTTCTCTAGTTGCGGCTAGTGGGGGCTACTCTTCGTTGCGGTACACAGGCTTCTCATTGTGGTGGCTTCTCTTGTTGTGGAGCACGGGCTCTAGGTGCGTGGACTCAGTAGTTGTGGCATATGGGTTCAGTAGTTGTGGCACGCTGGCTTAGTTGTTCTGTGACATGTGGGATCTTCCCAGACCAGGGATTGAACCTGTGTCCGCTGCATTGGCAGGCGGATTCTTAACTACTGCCCCATGAAGGAAGTCCATATATTGATAGTTTGATTCTTTTTATTTTCAAATAGTTAGCCATGGTATGGAGGTAGTACTGTTAGTTTAACCATTTACCTGGTTGAAGGACATCTGAGCTGTTTCTAATTTTTGGTCCTTATAAATAAAAGTGCTATGAACATCCATGTACAGGTTTTTATTGTGGACATAAGTTTTCATTTCTCTGAGATATGTGCCCAAGAATGCTGGGAATATAGTAAGTGCATGTTTAGTTTTGTAAGAAACTGCCTTACTCTTTTCCAGAGTGGATGTAATTCCCACCAGAAATGTATGAGTAACTCAGTTTCTCCATATCTTTGACAGCATTTAGTGTTATCATTGTTTCTTATTTTAGCCATTCTGATAAGTGGGGCATGATATCTCATCGTGCATTTCACCAATGGCTAATGATGCTGAAAATCTTTTCATGTGCTTATTTGCCATCTGTATATCCTCTTCTGTGAATTGTATTTTGCTCATTTTCTAACTCGGTTGTGGGGTTTAAAACTGCTGAGTTTTGAGAATTCTTTATATATTCTAGATATTAGTCCTTTGCCAGATATGTGTTTTATAAAGATTCTCTCCCAGCTTGTAGGTTATCCTTTCATCCTCTCTAGAGGGTATTATGCAGAGTAAAAGTTTTTAAGTTTGAGGAGCTCAAATTAATCAAATTTTCATTTTGTGGCTTGTGCTTTTGATATAAAGATTGAGAACTCTTTCCATAGCTTCAGGAAATCCTGAAGATTTCCTCCTGTAACTTTTTTCTAAAAGTTTTATGTTTTAATTTTTAGTTTTCTATGGTCCATTTTGAGTTAGATTTTTTGTGAGGTTTATGTTGATATTTTATATTTTTTGCCTATAGATATCCAGTTTCTCCAGCATAATTTGTTGAAAAGGGCATCCTTAACTTATTTTCATCTTGTCAAAAATCAGTTAGGCATATTCGTGTAGGTTGATTTCTGTGTTCTCTCTTCTGTTCCATTGACTTATGTGTCTTTCCCTTCACTATTTTTAATTTATTTATGTATTTATTTTTGAGTATAATTGCTTTACAATGGTGTTAGTTTCTGCTTTATAACAGTGAATCAGCTATACATATACATATATCCCCATATCTCCTCCTTGTCACCATCCCTATCCCACCCCTCTAGGTGGTTGCAAGGCACCGAGCTGATCTCCCTGTGCTGTGCAACTGCTTCCCACTAGCTATTTTATATTTGGTAGTGTATATATATCCATGCCACTCTCTCACTTCGTCCCATCTTACCCTTCCCCCTCCCTGTGTCCTCAAGTCTATTCTCTACGTCAGCGTCTTTATTCCTGTCCTGCCCCTAGGTTCTTCAGAACCAAGTTTTTTTTTTTTTAGATTCCATATATATGTGTTAGCATATGGTATTTGTTTTTCTCTTTCTGACTTACTTCACTCTGTATGACAGACTCTAGGTCCATCCACCTAACTACAAAAAATTCAATTTCGTTTCTTTTTATGGCTGAGTAATATTCCATTATATATATGTGCCACATCTTCTTTATCCATTCATCTCTCGATGGACACTTAGGTTGCTTCCATGTCCTGGCTATTGTAAATAGAGCTGCAATGAACATTGTGGTCCATGACTCTTCTTTTTTTTTTTTTTAAACATCTTTATTGGAGTATAATTGCTTTACAATGGTGTGTTAGTTTCTGCTTTATAAAAAAGTGAATCAGTTATACATATACACATGTTCCCATATCTCTTCCCTCTTGCATCTCCCTCCCACCCTCCCTATCCCACCCCTCTAGGTGGTCACAAAGCACTGAGCTGATCTGCCTGTGCTATGAGGCTGCTTCCCACTGGCTATCTATTTTACTTTTGACAGTGTATATATGGCCATGCCACTCTCTCGCTTTGTCACAGCTTACCCTTCCACCTCCCCATATCCTCAAGTCCATTCTCTAGTAGGTCTGTGTCTTTATTCCTGTCTTACCACTAGGTTCTTCATGACATTTTTTTCCCTTAAATTCCATATACATGTGTTAGCATATGGTATTTGTCTTTCTCCTTCTGACTTACTTCACTCTTTATGACAGGCTCTAGGTCTATCCACCTATATACAAAAAACTCAATTTCATTTCTTTTTATGGCTGAGTAATATTCCATTGTATGTATGTGCCAAATCTTCTTTATCCATTCATCTGTCGGTGGACACTTAGGTTGCTTCCATGTCCTGGCTATTATAAATAGAGCTGCAATGATTATTGTGGTACATGACTCTTTTTGAATTATGGTTTTCTCAGGGTATATGCCCAGTAGTGGGATTGCTGGGTCATATGGTAGTTCTATTGTTAGTTTTTTAAGGAACGTCCATACTGTTCTCCATAGTGGCTGTATCAATTTACATTCCCACCAACAGTGCAAGAGGGTTCCGTTTTCTCCACACCCTCTCCAGCATTTACTGTTTGTAGATTTTTTGATGATGGCCATTCTGACTGATGTGAGGTGATACCTCACTGTAGTTTTGATTTGCATTTCTCTAATGATTAGCAATGTTGAGCATACTTTCCTGTGTTTGTTGGCAATCTCCATATCGTCTTTGGAGAAATGACTATTTAGGTCTTCTGCCAATTTTTGGATTGGGTTGTTTTTTTCTTTGATATTGAGCTGCATGAGCTGTTTGTAAATTTTGGAGATTAATCCTTTGTCAGTTGCTTCATTTGCAAATATTTTCTCCCATTCTGAGGGTTGTCTTTTCATCTAGTTTATGTGGTTAACCATATTAACAAATTGAAAGAGAAAAGCCATATGAACATCTAAATAGATGCAGCAAAAGCTTTCGAAAAAAATTCAACACCTATTTATGATAAAAGCTCTCCATAAAGTAGGCATAGAGGGAACTTACCTCAACATAATAAAGGCCATATATGAGAAACCCACAGCCAACATCGTTCTCAGTGGTGAACAACTGAAACCATTTCCTCTAAGATTAGGAACAAAACAAGGTTGTCCACTCTCGTCACCATTATTCAACATAGTTTTGGAAGTTTTAGCCACAGCAATCAGAGAAGAAAAAGAAATAAAAGGAATCCAAATTGGAAAGGAAGAAGTAAACCTGTCACTGTTTGCAAATGACATAATACTATATATAGAGCATCCTAAAGAGACTACCAGAAGAATTATAGTGCTAATCAATGAATTTGGTAAAGTAGCAGGATACAAAATTAATGCACACAAATCTCTTGCATTCCTATACACTGATGATGAAAAATCTGAAAGGGGAATTAAGGAAACACTGCCCTTTACCATTGCAACAAAAAGAATAAAATACCTAGGAATAAACCTACCTAGGGAGGCAAAAGATCTGTATGTAGAAAACTATAAGACACTGCTGAAAGAAATTAAAGATGATACAAATAGATGGAGAGGTATACCATGTTCTTGCATTGGAAGAATCAACTTTGTGAAAATGACTCTACTACCCAAAGCAATCTACAGATTCAATGCAATCCCTATCAAACTACCTATGGCATTTTTCACAGAACTGGAGCAAAATATTTCACAATTTGTATGGAAACACAAAAGTCCCCGAATATCCAAAGCAGTCTTGAGAACGAAAAGCAGAGCTGGAGGAATCAGGCTCCCGGATTTCAGACTATACTACAAAACTACAGTAATAAGACAGAGTGGTACTGGCACAAA
This sequence comes from Lipotes vexillifer, assembly GCF_000442215.2. Taxonomy (NCBI): domain Eukaryota; kingdom Metazoa; phylum Chordata; class Mammalia; order Artiodactyla; family Lipotidae; genus Lipotes; species Lipotes vexillifer. Next base: position 1,376,924 of record NW_006791331.1, on the reverse strand, counting down.
AACAGAAATACAAATAAATGGAACAGGATTAAAAGCCCAGAGATAACCCCTCGCATATATGGTTACCTTATTTTTGATAAAGGAGGCAAGAATATACAGTGGAGAAACGACAGCATCTTCAATGAGTGGTGCTGGGAAAACTGGACAGGTACATGTAAAAGAATGAAATTAGAACACTGCCTAACACCATACACAAAAATAAACTCAAAGTGGATTAAAGACCTAAATGTAAGGGCCCACACACTGAAACTCCTGGAGCTAAACATAGGCAGAACACTCTGTGACATAAATCACAGCAAAATCCTTTGTGACCCACCTCCTAGAGAAATGGAAATAAATGCAAAAATAAACAAGTGGGACCTAATGAAACTTCAAAGTTTTTGCACAGCAAAGGAAAACATATATGGTATGTTTTTAACATTAGGTAGAGTGATTTCTTCCACCTTATTTTTATCTTTCAAGATTGATTTATCTGTTTTAGATGTTGTGAATTTCCATTTAAAGTTTAGAATGAGATTGCATGTATCTACAAGTAATCTTGCTTAGATTTTGATCGGAATTGTATTAAACCTATAAATCAATTTGGGGAAAATTGAACATCTTTACTAAGTCAAGTATTCCAGTTTTTGAACACAATATGTTTCTCTAGTTGTTTAGGTCTTCTTTGATTAATCAGCATATATGTACAATACATGTTTTGTTGCAATTATACTTACATATTTAATTTTCTTTGGAGTTACTGTAAATGATATTGTGTTTTAAATTTCTGTTTCTACATAGTTGTTGTTAGTATTAGAAATGTGATTGTTTTGGGGGTGTTGAACTTGTTTCCTGAAACCTTGCTGACCTCACTTATTAGTTCTAGGTGATTTTTTTGGGTACATTCCTTGGGATGGTCTATGTAGATAATCATGCTATCTGCAAAATAAGGACAGTTTTATTTCTTCCTTTCTAGCTTGTATGCCTTTTATTTTCTTTACTCACCTTATTTCAATGGCTGAAATTTCTTAATCTTGGGGGAATCACTGAGCCTTTTACCATTACATATGATGTTAGCTGTAGGGTTTTTGTAGATGCTCTTTATCAAGTTGAGGAAGCCCCCATCTATTCCTACCTTTGAGATAAAAAAAAAAATCATGTATGGTGTTGGATTTGTCAAACATATTTTCTGTCAATTGATATGATCATATGATTTCTTTCTTCTCCAGCTTGTTTGTATAGTAGATCTCATTGGTTGATTTTCCAATTTTGAACCAGGCTTGCATACCTGGAATAAAGCCCACTTGGTCAAGGTATATAATTCTTTTTAAACAATGCTGGATTTGAAATGCCAACATTTTGTTGAGGGCTTTTTTTTTTTTTTTTTTTTTGCCATCTGAATTAACAAACTATTTGTCTGAAGTTTTCTTGTACTCTCTTTGATGTTGAATTTGGGGTAATAATGTCTTCATAAAATGAATGGGGAGCTCTCATCTTCCATTTTTTGCAAGAGATTTAAAATTAATGTTAATTTTTCTTTAAATGCTTTGTGGAATTCTCCAATGGAACCATCTAGGCCTGGATATTTCTTTTTCAGGGACATTTTATTAATGAATATTTCTTTGATAACCACCTATAGGTGTATTCAAATGGTTCATTTCATCTTGGCTGAGTTTTAGTAGATTGTGGTTTTCAAAGAATTCTTCCATTTCTTCTATGTTATTGCACTCATGAGTGTAAAGTTGCTCATAGTCATCCCTTATTATCCTTTTAATGACTGAAGAATCTATAGTGATATCTGATGTTTTGTTCTTGTTAGTGATATGTATCTATATACTCTCTTTTTTATCTTTGTTTTGCAAGTGGTTTATCAGTTTTATTGATTTTTTTCAAAGACCAACTTTTTGTTTCACTGATTTTTTTCTAATGTTCTCCTGTTTTTTATTTCATTAGTTTCTGCTCATACATTTTTATTTCCCCCCTTCTGCTTGCTTTGGGTTCACTTTGCTCTTCTATGTACTAATGGAGGTAGGAATTTAGATTGTTGATTTGAGTCCCTTTTTTCTTTTGTAATATAAGTGTATAATGCTATAAATTTCTCTCAGCACTGCTTTAGGTGCATACCACCTATTTTGGCATGCTGTATTTTCATTTTCATTCACTTCTATGTATTAAAATTTTTTCTTCTGATATTTCCATTTTGGCATATGGATTATTTAGAAGTGTACTGTTTAATTTCTGCCTGTTTTCAGTGATATTCCTGTTGCCTTTCTATTATTGACTTCTAGTTTGATTTTATTATGGTCAGAAAACACAGTTTATATGATTTCAGTTATTTTACATTATTATGGCACAGGATATGGCCTGTTTTGGGGAATGTTATATGGATGCTTGAAAACAGTATGTAATCTGATGTTGGGTGGTGTGCTATATATGTCTATTAGATCCTATTTGTTGATTGTGTTATTCAGTTGTACAGTATCCTTGATCCTTCTCTTGGTAGTTTTAGCAGTTACTGAGAGGGGTGTTGAAGTTCCCAACTGTAAGTGTGGATTTGCCTAATTTCTCCTTTCTGCTTATCAGTTTATGCTTCAAATGTTTTAAGGCTCTGTTGCTTGGTACATACACATTTAGGATGCTTATGTGTCTTGATGCATTGATCCTATTAGCATTATGTAATGTCCCTATTTGTCTCCAGTAATTTCTTTGTTTTGAAGTCTTCATTATCTATATATATTTAGCCACTCCTGCTTTTTGGTTTTATTAATGTTTGCTGATATATCTTTTCCCCTTCTTTTTACTTCCAATTTTCTTATATTATTATATCTGAAGTAAGTTTCTTGTAGACAGAATATTGTTCTATGATTTTTTTGAGTCATTATGCCATTTCTTTTTTAAAATAAATTTATTTATTTATTTGTTTTTTAAATTTTTGACTGTATTGGGTCTTTGTTGCTGTGCACAGGCTTCCTCTAGTTGCAGCGAGTGGGGGCTACTCTTCGTTGTGGTGTGAGGGCTTCTCATTGCAGTGGCTTCTCTTGTTACATAGCCTGGGCTCTAGGTGCATGGGCTTCAGTAGCTGTGGCTCACATGCTTAGCTGCTCTGTGGCATGTGAGATCTTCCTGGGCCAGGGATCGAACCTGTGTCCCCTGCATTGGCAGGCAGATTCTTAACCACTGGGCCAGCAGGGAAGCCCTCATTATGCCATTTCTGCTTTTAATAAGTATATTGACATTTAGGCTGTTTTACATTTAAGATCATTAGTATGCTAGGGCTTAAGTCTGCCTTTCATTTTTTCCTGTTTGTTACTTCTGTTTTTCTTTCTTCTATTTCTTACCTGGCAAGTGGTGACCTCATTCCCCATGGGACACCCCCTAGGCTCAGGGTGTTTCACCTCTCTCTATCTCTGGCCTCAGCAGATTCTGTAATGGCAAGGAGTGGGGGTAGGGACCTGTGAGGCTGAGGCCTGGGCAACAAAGACCACCTCCCTCTTCCCTGAACATTTCTGGAGTCTTGAATCACAAGTCCCCTGGCTCATTTCTTACCTTACTATGGGATAACTGGAATACTTTTTGGAGAACTAATTTGATTTCACTTATTTATACTATTTTTGAGTAATTGCTCTATATAGTTTTCTTAATAGTTTCCCAGGTATTAAAATATACATATGTAACTTATTAAAGTCTATTGGTATTAATGTTTACCACTTTGAGTGAGGTCTAGAAACATTACTTTTATTTAGTTACCTTTACCCTCCTCATTTAAAAAACATGATTGTCTTAAGTATTTCCTCTTTGTTTATTGAGTACCACATCAGATGGTTTTATAATTTTTGCTTCAAACATCAAATATATTTTAATAACCTATAAGAAGAAGGGTATTCTATTATATTTATCCTTATATTTTACCCATTCCAATTTTATTTTTCAGCTTTAGTGAGGTATGGATGACAAATTATTTAGATATTTAAAGGGTACATTGTGGTGATTTGATATAAATATACATTGTGAAAGGATTCCCACCATCTAATTAATTAACACAACTATCACCTCACACATTTATCTTTTATTCTGGAGAGGACATTTAAATTCTACTCTCTTGGAAAATTCAGTTATATGATAGTGTTATCAAATATAGTTACCTTCTTTTACATTACTCAGATCTTATTAATCTTACAGCTTAAAGTTTGTAATATGATACTGTTTTGATTACTATAACTTTGTAATATAGTTTGAAATCAGGAGATGTGTTGCCTCCACTTTTTATTCTTTGTCAGGTTTACTTTGGCTCTTTGGGGTCTTTTATGGTTCCATAGAAATTTTACTTTTGTTTGTTGAATTTCTATGAAAAATGCCTTTGGAATTTTGATAGGGATTGCATTGGATCTGTAGTTTGCTTTGGGTAGTATGGACATGTTAACAATATTAATTCTTCCAATATTAATTATTAATATTAATTCTTCCAATATGAGCATGGAATATCTTTCCACTTATTTGTGTCTTCCTCAGTTTCTTTCATTGGTGTCTTATAGTTTCAGTGTACAGATCTTTTCACCTCTGTTAGATTTATTCCTAAGTATTTTATTCTTTTTGATGCAGTTGTTTGTGGGATTGTTTTCTTAGTTCCCCTTTCTGATAGTTTGTGATTAGTGTGTAGAAACAAACTAATTTTTGTACATTGATCTTGTATGCTGTAACTTTACTGAGTTCAATTATTAGTTCTAACAATTTTTTTGGTGGAGTTCTTAGGGTGCTGTATATATAATGTCATGTCATCTGCAAATAGAGACAGTTTTGCTTCTTCCTTTATGATTTGAATGCCTTTTCTTTTTCTTGCCTAATTCCTCTTGCTAGGACTTCCAATCCTATGTTGAACAGAAGTGGCTAGAATGGACACCCTTTTCTTGTTCCTGATCTTAGAGGAAAAGCTTTCAGCTTCTCACTGCTGAATATGATGTTAGCTGTGGGCTTGTCATATTTGGCCTTTTTTATGTTGAGGTATATTCCCTCTCTACCCAGGTTGTTGAGAGTTAATTTTTTAATAATGCATGGATGTTGAATTTTGTTATATGGCTTTTCTACATCTATTGGGAGGATCATACGATTTTTACTCTTCTTTTTGTTAATGTGGTGCATCACACTGATTTATTTGCTGATGTTGAACCATCCTTGCATTCCTGGAATAAATCCCACTTGATCACAGTGGGATTCCTTTAACATATCATTGAATTCAGTTTTCTAATATATTGTTGAGAAATTTTGCATCTATGTTCCTCAGGTATACTGGTCTGTAATATTCTTTTCTTCTCTGGTTTTGATATCATGGTAATGCTGGCCTCATAAAATGATTTTGGAAGTGTTCCTTCCTCTTCTATTTTTTGGAAGAGTTTAAGAAAGATTGATATTAATTCTTCTTTAAATGTTTGGTAGAATTCACCAGTGAAGCCATCAGGTCCTGGACTTTTCTTTGTTAGGAGGTTTTTGATTACTGATTCAATTTCCTTACCTGTTATTAGTCTGTTCAAATTTTCTATGTCTTCATGATTCATTCTGGGTAGGTTGTATGTTTTTAGGAATGTATCTGTTTTTTCTATGTTGTTCAACTTGTTAGTGTATAATTGTTCATGTTAGTCTCTTATAATGTTTTTTAAAATTTATATTTGGCTGCGTTGGGTCTTTGTTGCTGCACACGGGCTTTCTCTAGTTGTGGCGAGTGGGGGCTGCTCTTTGTTGCAGTGCATGGGCTTCACATTGCAGTGGCTTCTCTTGTTGCAGAGCACAGGCTCTAGGTGCATGGGATTCAGTAGTTGTGGCTCACAGGCTCTAGAGCACAGGCTCAGTAGTTGTGGCACATGGGCTTAGTTGCTTCACAGCATGTGGGATCTTCCCGGACCAGGGCTTAAACTCATGTTGCCTGCATTGTTGAGAGGATTCTTAACCATGCCGCCACCAGGGAAGTTCCCTCTTATAAAGTTTTGTATTTCTGTGGTATCTGTTGTAATGTCTTTTTCATTTCTAATTTTATTTATTTGAGTCCTCATTCTTACTTTCTTCATAAGTCTAGGTAAGAGGTTTGTCTATTTTGTTTATCTTTTCAAAAACTCAGTTCTTAGTCGTTGACATCTTCTATTGACTTTTGGTCTGTAATTCATTTATTTCCACTTTGATCTTTGTTATTTCCTTTCTCTGCTCGTTAATATTAATGTATTTTGTTATTTTCTTCCTCATACTAGGGTTATTTTTTCTTCTTTTTCTAGCTTTTTGAGGTGTAAAGTTATGTTGTTTATTTGAACTATTTCATTATTGTGGGCATTTATCACTATGAACTTTCCTTTAAGAACTGCTTTTGTTCCATCCCATATATTTTGGTATGTTGTATTTCCTTTTTATTTGTCTCAAGATAGTTTTTGGATTTCTCCTTTGACCCATTGGCCATTCAGTAACATGTTATTAACTATCCACATATATGTCAGTTTTTCAGTTTTCTTCTTGTAACTGCTTCCTAGTTTCGTACCATTGTGGTTAGAAAAGATTCTTGGCATTTCAATCTTCTTACATGTATTAAGACTTCTTTTGTGACATATTATCCAGCTTGGAAAGTGTTCTATATGTTCTTGAGAGGAATGTGTATTCTGCTGCTGTTGGATGGCATGTTTTGTAAATGTCTCTTAAGTCCATCTGGTCTAATGTGCAGTTTAAGTCCAATATTCCTTTTTGACTTTCTGTTTGGATGATCTATCCATTGTTGAAAGTGGGATACTGAAGTTCACTACTATTATTGTAATGATGTTTATTTCCTCCTTCAGGTCTGTTAGTATTGCTTTATATATTTAAGTGCTGTATGTTGGGTGCATCAATATTTATGAATGTTATATCCTCTTGTTTGATTGACTCCTTTTTCATTATGTAATGTCCTTCTTTAACTCTTATTGCAGTCTTTGGTTAAAAGTCTCTTTTCTCTGATATAAGTATAGTTGCCCTTGCCTTCTTTTGTTTTTCATTTGCAAGGACTATCTTCTTTCATGCCTTCACTTTCACTTTATATGTGACCTTAAAGCTGAAGTGTCTCTTGTCATCATCATATAGTTGGTTATTGTTATTTCACCGTTTCAGCCACTTTATGCCTTTTGACTGGAGAATTTAATGCATTTAAAATTTAGTAATTATTGATAACTTTGGAATTACTATTGCAATTTTCTTAATTGTTTTCTTGCTGTTTTATGTTCCATTGTCCCTTTCTTCTTCTCTTGCTCTTTTTTTGTGATTTGATAATTTTCTACAGTGGTATGCTTAGATTCTTCCCTCTTCATATTTTGTATATCTATTATACATTTTTGGTTTGTGATTACCTTGAAGCTTATGTAAAACTTCTTATATTTATAACAGTCTATTTTAGGCTGATAGCAACTTAAGTTTTTACACATACTAAAGGTATGTATTTTTAATCTGTCCCCTATTTTATGTTTTTGTTGTCACAATTTACATCTTTTAATCTTGTGTATCTGATAACAAATTATTGTAATTATACTTATTTTTAGTACTTTTGTTTTTTAACCTTTATACTAGATATATGTGACTTACCCACCACCATTACAACATTAGAGTATCCTTAATTTAACTATATATTTACATTTAACAGTGAGATTTATACTTTCATATGTTTTCCTGTTACTAATTAGTGTCTTTTCATTCAGCTTAAAGAAATATAACATTTATTGTAGGGCTGATATTATGATGATAAACTCCTTCAGCCTTTGTTTGTCTGGAAAACTTAAAAAATTTTATTGGGATACAGTTGATTTACAATGTAGCATTAGTTCCAGGTGTACTACAAAGTGATTCAGTTATACATATACATATATTCATTCTTTATCATATGATATTTGTCTTTCTCTGACTTACTTCACTTAGTATGATAATCTCTAGGTCCATCCATGTTGCTGCAAATGGCGTTATTTCATTCATTTTAATGGCTGAGTAATATTCCATTGTATATGTGTACCACATCTTTATCCATTCCTCTGTTGGTGGACATGTAGGTTGCTTCCATGTCTTGGCTATTGCAAATAGTGCTGCAATGAACATTGGGGAGCATGTATCTTTTCAAAGTATGGGTTCCTCTGGATATATGCCTAGAAGTGGGATTGCTGGATCATATGGTAGCTCTACTTAGTTTTTTAAGGAAACTCCATACTGTTCTCCATAATGGTTGTACCAATTACATTCCCACCAACAGTTTGCTGAGCCCTCCTTACATTTCACCTTGTCTATTTTCAACTCCTCTTTGAATTTTTCAGTTCAGTTGTTATATTCTTCACTTATGTGATTTCTGCTTGGGACTATTATTTTTTCTATTAGCATGTGTTCTTTCTTTTATATTTTTTTGAATTTTATTTTATTTATTTATTTATACAGCAGGTTCTTATTAGTCATCAATTTTATACACATCAGTGTATATATGTCAAGCCCAATTGCCCAATTCATCACAACACTACCACCACCGCCCCGCTGCTTCCCCACTTGGTGTCCATACATTTGTTCTCTACATCTGTGTCTCACTTTCTGCCCTGAAAACTGGTTCATCTGTATCATTTTTCTACGTTCCACATATATGCGTTAATATAAATGTTTGTTTATCTCTTTCTGACTTACTTCACTCTGTATGACAGTCTCTAGGTCCATCCACATCTCAATAAATGATCCAATTTTGTTCCTTTTTATGGCTGAGTAATATTCCACTGTATATATGTACCACAACTTCTTTATCCATTCGTCTGTTGATGGGCATTTAGGTTGCTCCCATAACTTGGCTATTGTAAATAGTGCTGCAATGATCATTGGAGTGCATGTACCTTTTGGAATTATTGTTTTCTCTGGGTATATGCCCAGTAGTGGGATTGCTGGTTCATATGGCAATTCTATTTTTAGTTTGTAAGGAACCTCCATACTGTTCTCCATAGTGGCTGTATCAATTTACATTCCCACCAACAGTGCAAGAGGGCTCCCTTCTCTCCCCACCTGCTCCAGCATATGTTGTTTGCAGATTTTCTGATGATGCCCATTCTAAGTGGTGTGAGGTGATACCTCATTGTAGTTTTGATTTGCATTTCTCTAATAATTAGCAATGTGGAGCATCTTTTCATGTGCTTCTTGGCCATCTGTATGTCTTCTTTGGAGAAATGTCTATTTAGGTCTTCTGCCCATTTTTGGATTGGGTTGTTTATTTTTTAATACTGAGCTGCATGAGCTGTTTATATATTTTGGAGATTAATCCTTTGTCTGCTGATTAATTTGCAAATATTTCCCCCCCATTTTCAGGGTTGTCTTCTCACCTTGTTTATGGTTTCCTTTGTTGTGCAAAAGCTTTTAAGTTTCATTAGGTCCCATTTGTTTATTTTTATTTTTATTTCCATTACTCTAGGAGGTGGATCAAAAAAGATCTTGCTGTGATTTATGTCCAAGAGTGTTCTTCCTCTGTTTTCCTCTAAGAGTTTTATAGTGTCCGGTCTTACATTCAGGTCTCTAATCCATTTTGAGTTTATTTTTGTGTATGGTGTTAGGGAGTGTTCTAATTTCATTCTTTTACATGTAGCTGCCCAGGTTTCCCAGCACCACTTATTGAAGAGACTGTCTTCTCCATTGTATATCCTTGCCTCCTTTGTCATTGATTAGTCGACCATAGGTGTGTGGGGTTATCTCTGGGCTTTCTATCTCATTCCATTGAACTGTGTTTCTGTTTTTGTGCCAGTACCATATTGTCTTGATTACTGTAGTTTTGTAGTATAGTCTGAAGTCAGGAACTCTGATTTCTCCAGCTCCGTTTTTTTCCCTCAAGACTGCTTTGGCAATTCGGGATCTTTTGTGTCTCCAACCAAATTTTGAGAAATTTTGTTCTAGTTTCGTAAAAAGTGCCATTGGTAATTTGATAGGGATTGCATTGAATCTGTAGATTACTGTGGGTAGTATAGTAATCTTCACAACATTGATTCTTCCAATGCAATAACATAGTATATCTCTCCATCTGTTGGTATCATCTTTAATTTCTTTCATCAGTATCTTATAGTTTTCTGCATACAAGTCTTTTGTCTCCCTAGGTAGATTTATTCCTAGGTATTTCATGCTTTTTGTTGCAATGGTAAATGGGAGTGTTTCCTTAATTTCTCTTTCAGATTTTTCATTATTAGTGTATAGGAATGCAGGAGACTTCTGTGCATTAATTTTGTATTCTGCTACTTTACCAAATTCATTGATTAGCTCTCGTAGTTTTCTGATAGCCTCTTTAGGATTGTCTATGTATAGTATCATGTCATCTGCAAACAGTGACATCTTTACTTCTTCTTTTCTGACTTGTCTTCCTTTTATTTCTTTTTCTTCTCTGACTGCTGTGGCTAGGACTTCCAAAACTATATTGAATAATAGTGGTGAGAGTGGACATCCTTGTCTTGTTCCTGATCTTAGAGGAAATGATTTCAGTTTTTCACCATTGAGAATGTGGTTTTGTCGCATATGGCCTTTATTATGTTGAGGTAGTTTCCCTCTATGCCAACTTTCTGGAGAGTTTTTATCATAAATGGGTGTTGAATTTTGTCAAAAGCTTTTTCTCCATCTATTGTGATGATCATATGGTTTTTATTTTTTAATTTGTTAATATGGTTTATCACATTGATTTATTTGCATATATTGAAGAATCCTTGCATCCCTGGGATAAATCCCACTTGATCATGGTGTATGATCCTTTTATATGTTGTTTGCTAGTATTTTGTTGAGGATTTTTTAATCTATATACATCAGTGAAATTGGTCTGTAATTTTCATTTTTTTGTAGTATCTTTGTCTGGTTTTGGTATCAAGGTGATGGTGGCCTCATAGAATGAGTTTGGGAGTGTTCCTTCCTCCACAGCTTTTGGGAAGAGTTTGAGAAGGATGGGTGTTAGCTCTTCTCTAAATGTTTGATAGTATCCACCTGTGAAGCTATCTGCTCCTGGACTTCTGTTTGTTGGAAGATTTTTAATCATAGTTACAATTTCATTACTTGTGATTTGTCTGTTCATATTTTCTGTTTCTTTCCGGTTCAGTCTTGGAAGGTTATACCTTTCTAAGAATTTGTCCATTTCTTCCAGGTTGTCCATTTTATTGGCATAGAGTAGCTTGTAGTAGTCTCTTAGGATGCTTTGTATTTCTGCGCTGTCTGTTGTAACTTCTCCTTTTTCATTTCTAATTTTATTGGTTTGAGTCCTCTCCCTCTTTTTCTTGATGAGTCTGGCTAATGGTTTATCAATTTTGTTTATCTTCTCAGAGAATCAGCTTTTAGTTTTATTGATCTTTGCTATTGTTTTCTTTGTTTCTATTTCATTTATTTCTGCTCTGATCATTATGGTTTATTTCCTCCTGCTAACTTTGGGTTTTGTTTGTTCTTCTTTCTCTAGTTCCTTTAGGTGTAAGGTTAGATTGTTTATTTGAGATTTTTCTTGTTTCTTGAGGTAGGCTTTTATAGCTATAAACTTCCCTCTTAGAACTGCTTTTGCTGCATCCTATAGGTTTTGGATCATTGTGTTTTCATTGTCATTTGCCTTTTGGTGTTTTTTGATTTCCTCAGTGATCTCTTGGTTATTTAGTAATGTATTGTTTAACCTCCATGTATTTGTGTTTTTTACGTTTTTTTCCCAGGTAATTCATTTCTAATCTGATAGTGCTGTGGTCAGAAAAGATGCTTGATATGATTTCAATTTTCTTAAATTTACTGGGGCTTGATTTGTGACTCAAGATGTGATCTATCCTGGAGAGTGTTCCATGAACACTTGAGAAGAAAGTGTAATCTGCTGTTTTTGGATGGAATGTCTTATAAATATCAAGTACATCTATGTGGTCTATCGTGTCACTTAAAGCTTCTGTTTTCTTATTTATTTTCATTTTGGATGATCTGTCCATTGGTGTAAGTGAGGTGTTAAAGTCCCCCAATATTATTGTGTTACTGTTGATTTCCTCTTTTATAGCTGTTAGCAGTTGCCTTATGTATTGAGGTGCTCCTATGTTGGGTACATATATATTTATAATTGTTTTATCTTCTTCTTGGATTGATCCCTTAATCATTATGTAGTGTCCTTCCTTGTCTCTTGTAACAATCTTTATTTTAAAGTCTATTTTATCTGATATGAGTATTGCTACTCCAGCTTTCTTTTGATTTCCGTTTGCATGGAATATCTTTTTCCATCCCCTCACTTTCATTCTGTATGTGTCCTTAGGCCTGAAGTGGGTCTCTTGTAGACAGCATATATATGGGTCTTGTTTTTGTATCCATTCATCAAGCCAGTGTCTTTTGGTTGGAGCATTTAATCCATTCACGTTTAAGGTAATTATCGATATGTATATTCCTATGACCATTTTCTTAATTGTTTTGGGTTAGTTTTTGTAGGTCCCTTTCTTATCTTGTGTTTACCACTTAGAGAAGTTCCTTTAGCATTTGTTGTAGAGCTGGTTTGGTGGTGCTGAATTCTCTTAGGTTTTGCTTGTCTGTAAAGCTTTTGATTTCTCTATCGAATCTGAATGAGATCTTTGCCGGGTACAGTAATCTTGATTGTAGGTTCTTCCGCTTCTTCACTTTAAGTATATTATGCCACTCCCATCTGGCTTGTAGAGTTTTTGCTGAGAAATCATCTGTTAACCTTATGGGAGTTCCCTTGTATGTTATTTGTCATTTTTCTCTTGCTGCTTTCAATAATTTTTCTTTGTCTTTAATTTTTGACAATTTGATTACTATGTGTCTCGGCATGTTTCTCCTTGGGTTTATCTTGTATGGGTCTCTCTGCACTTCCTGGACTTGGGTGGCTATTTCTTTTCCCATGTTAGGGAAGTTTTTGACCATAATCTCTTCAAATATTTTCTCTGGTCCTTTCTCTCTCTTCTCCTTCTGGGACCCCTATAATGCAAACGTTGCTGAATTTTTTGTTGTCCCAGAGGTCTCTTAGGGTGTCTTAATTTCTTTTCATTCTTTTCCTTTATTCTGTTCTGTAGCAGTTAATTCCACCATTCTGTCTTCTAGGTCACTTATCCGTTCTTCTGCCTCAGTTATTCTACTATTGATTCCTTCTAGTGTATTTTTCATTTCAGTTATTGTATTGTTCATCTCTGTTTGTTTGTTCTTTAATTCCTCTAGGTCTTTGTTAAACATTTCTTGCATCTTCTTGATCTTTGCCTCCATTCTTTTTCCAAGGTACTGGATCATCTTCACTATCATTATTGTGAATTCTTTTTCTGGAAGATTGCTTATCTCCACTTCATTTAGTTGTTTTTCTGGGGTTTTATCTTGTTCCTGCATCTGGTATATAGACCTCTGCCTTTTCATCTTGTCTATCTTTCTGTGAATGTGGTTTTTGTTCCACAGGCTGCAGTATTGTAGTTCTTCTTGCTTCTTGCTTGGTACTTTTAAACTTTGTATCTCTTTGTTGAAATTCTCACTTTGTTCATGCATTGTTTTCCTCACCTTGGTGAGCATCTTTATGACTATTATTTTGAACTATTTATCAGGTAAATGATTTATCTTCATTTTATTAAATGCTATTTCTGGAGTTTTATCTTGTTCTTCTTTTTTTTTTTTGTGGTATGCAGGGCTTTCACTGCTGTGGCCTCTCCTGTTGTGGAGCACAGGCTCTGGACGTGCAGGCTCAGTGGCCATGGCTCACGGGCCCAGCTGCTCTGCGGCATGTGGGATCTTCCTGGACCAGGGCATGAACCCGTGTCCCCTGCACTGGCAGGTGGACTCTCAACCACTGCGCCACCAGGAAAGCCTTATCTTGTTCTTTTGTTTGGAAAATGTTCCTCTGTTTCTTCATTTTCCTTGACTCTCTGTGCTGGTTTCTGTGCATTAGATAAATAGCCCCCTCTCCCAGTTTTGAAGGAGTGGCCTCATGTAGAAGACGAAATTCATCACTTGGCCTCACCCTAGCTCTTGGTTTTCTCTCTGGTCTTGGTGATTGTGCAAGCCACCATCTTTATTCATAGTGGTTCTCAGTAGTTGAGGGTGTGCCAAGTGTGTCAGTGTCTCCAAGGGGAGAATCTCTGTCAGCCCCTAGATTCGGGATGATTGGAAGATGGACCCTCAGGCTGTAGCCTTTAAGATATGCACATAGACCTCTTTCAGGGATAGACTGGGAGATGGGTATTTCTGACTTTTGAGTCTATGCCAGTCCTTGGGAATATAGCTAGTTGAAAGGATTTCTTTCTTTTTTACACTACTCTGGAGCCTGCAATGGCAAACTTCACTGGCCACTAGAGCCAGGAAATTAAGTGTTGCATCCTCTGGGTGATAGCTACAAATGCTGGGATGTCAGACATGTGCACAATGTCCTTTCAGGGAGAAAGTGCTGACATGGAGTGGGGCACCGGCTGATCGCAGTTGGCCCTTATATGTGTGCTAAATTGGTAGCCTGACCCTCAGTGTATAAGGTTAAAAATATGCAAATAGGCATCTTTCAGGGAAAGACTGGGAGACTGACATTTCTCTCTGCTCCCTCTGGGCTTGGCCTCAAGTGGGTAGCCACTGTGAGTCCTCACAAGTCCATTAAGAACTGTTTCTTTGTTTGCTATAGTCTTGTAGGTCTTGTGGATGCATGTCCCATTGGCTTTCATAGCTAGGTGTTTTGGAGGCCCATCCATTAGGTGGAAGTCTTAAAAGTTGGGGTGTGACATGTTGGGTCAAAACTCTTCACTGCTCAGGGAGAAGCTGGGAATTCTAAATTCTCTCCCAATTGTATATTGCTGTGCTGGATACGAGGTTCATGGTGAGAGTGTGTCTCAGCTTTTCCTATCCATTTTGATGTGGGTTTATTTATTTTTTTTCATTTGCCCAGTGTTTATTAGTCACTCAACTAGTTTCTAGACTTCTTTCAGAAGGGATTGTTCCTTGTGTAGCTATAGTTTTGGTGTGTCTAGGGGAGGAGGTGAGCTCAGGAGCCTTATATGTCACCATCTTGAGCCAGGACCCCAATGTTATTTATTTCCTGAAGTTCCAAACCTTCTCCTGTTATCATTTCCTTTTTATTTAGAGTAATTTCTGTAGCTATTTTTTAAGAGTAGTTTTGCTGGGAACACATTCTTAGTTTTCCTTCATCTGAGAATGTCCTTATTTCCTTTTCATTCCTGAAGAATATTTTCCCTGGATATAGTTTTCAGTTGACAGTTAATACCTATCAGTACTTGAAAAATGTTGTGCCACTTTTTTCTGGCCTCCATGGTTTCAGATGAGGTATCTTTTGTCATTTGAATTGATGTTCACCTATAAGTAATGTACCATTTCTCTCTGGGTATTTTCAAGGTATTTTTCTTTGTCTTTTGTTTCCAGAATTTAGTTATGATGTGACTTGGTGGTGTGAGTTTTTTCAGGTTTATCTTATTTTGGATGTGCTCAGCTTTTTAAATCTTTTGGTTTATGTTTTTCCCCCAATTGGGAAGCTTTGATTATTTTTTGGATAATTTTTCATTCCCACTCTTTCTCTTTTCTCTTTCTGGGATTTAATGATATGAACATTAGGTATTTTGTTATTGTCCCTTATATCTCTGAAACTGTTCATTTTTTTTCTTTTTTTTCTAAATCCTTCCTGGTGTTCAGAGTGGGTAAATTTTATTAATTTGTCCTCAAATTCACTGACTCTGTCTTTTGTCATCTCCACTCTACTATTAAGCCCATCCAGTTCAGGTTTTTATTTTGGTTATTGTATTGTTCAGTTCTATAATTTCCATTTGGTTTTCTTCTATAACTTCTTTTTCTTTGCTGAGATTTTTAATACTTTTTCATTTGTTTCAGGAAAACTCAAAATTGCTTGTTGGAATAGTTTTTTTTTTATGCATATGTTACATTGTCTTGATTACTGTAGCTTTATAATAAATCTTGAATTTATATAATATACATCTTTCAATTTTATTCTCCTTTTTCAAAGTTGTTTTAGCTGTTCTAGATATTTTACATTTCCATATAATGTTTAGAATCAGATTGTCAATTTCTTTTTTTTTTTTTAACATCTTTATTGGGGTATAATTGCTTTACAATGGTGTGTTAGTTTCTGCTTTATAACAGAGTGAGTCAGTTATACATATACATATGTTCCCATATCTCTTCCCTCTTTGTCTCCCTCCCTCCCACCCTCCCTATCCCACCCCTCCAGACAGCCACAAAGAACCCAGCCGGTTTCCCTGTGCCATGCGGCTGCTTCCCACTGGCTATCTACCTTACGTTTGTTAGTATATATATGTCCATGTCTCTCTCTCGCCCTAACACACCTCACCCTTCCCCCTCCCCATATCCTCAAGTCTGTTCTCCAGTAGGTCTCTGTCTTTATTCCTGTTTTACCCCTAGGTTCTTCATAACATTTTTTTTTCCTTAATTCCATATATATGTGTTAGCATACGGTATTTGTCCTTCTCTTTCTGACTTACTTCACTCTGTATGACAGACTCTAGATCTATCCACCTCATTACAAATAGCTCAATTTCGTTTCTTTTTATGGCTGAGTAATATTCCATTGTATATATGTGCCACATCTTCTTTATCCATTCATCCGACGACGGGCACTTAGGTTGTTTCCATCTCCGGGCTATTGTAAATAGAGCTGCAATGAACATTTTGGTACATGACTCTTTCTGAATTCTGGTTTCCTCAGGGTATATACCTAGTAGTGGGATTGCTGGGTCATATGGTAGTTCTATTTGTAGTTTTTTAAGGAACCTCCATACTGTTCTCCATAGTGGCTGAACCAATTCACATTCCCACCAGCAGTGCAAGAGTGTTCCCTTTTCTCCACACCCTCTCCAGCATTTATTGTTTCTAGATTTTTTGATGATGGCCATTCTGACTGGTGTGAGATGATATCTCATTGTAGTTTTGATTTGCATTTCTCTAATGATTAATGATGTTGAGCATTCTTTCATGTGTTTGTTGGCAGTCTGTATATCTTCTTTGGAGAAATGTCTATTTAGGTCTTCTGCCCATTTTTGGATTGGGTTGTTTATTTTTTTGTTATTGAGCTGCATGAGCTGCCTGTAAATTTTAGAGATTAATCCTTTGTCAGTTGATTCATTTGCAAATATTTTCTCCCATTCTGAGGGCTGTCTTTTGGTCTTGTTTATGGTTTCCTTTGCTGTGCAAAAGCTTTGAAGTTTCATTAGGTCCCATTTGTTTATTTTTGTTTTTATCTCCATTACTCTAGGAGATGGGTCAAGAAGGATCTTGCTGTGATTTATGTCATAGAGTGTTCTGCCTATGTTTTCCTCTAAGAGTTTGATAGTTTCTGGCCTTACATTTAGGTCTTTAATCCATTTTGAGCTTATTTTTGTGTATGGTGTTAGGGAGTGATCTAATCTCATACTTTTACATGTACCTGTCCAGTTTTCCCAGCACCACTTATTGAAGGGGCTGTCCTTTCTCCACTGTATATTCCTGCCACCTTTATCAAAGATAAGGTGACCATATGTGCATGGGTTTATCTCTGGGCTTTCTATCCTATTCCATTGATCTATCTTTCTGTTTTTGTGCCAGTACCATACTGTCTTGATTACTGTAGCTTTGTAGTATAGTCTGAAGTCAGGCAGCCTGATTCCTCCAGCTCCATTTTTTGTTCTCAAGATTGCTTTGGCTATTCGGGGTCTTTTGTGTTTCCATACAAATTGTGAAATTTTTTGTTCTAGTTCTGTGAAACTCAAAATTGCTTGTTGGAATAGTTTTTGATGGCTTCTTAAATCCTTGTCAGATAATTCAAACCTCCGACTTATCTCAAAGAGTCTGTTGATTGTTTTTTGTCATTCAAGTTGTGATTTTCCTGGTTCTTGTTATGACAAATGATTATTTATTCTGGACATTTTGAATATTATACTATGAGACTCTGGATCTTATTTAATAATTTTTTAGTAGGCAGTATCCTTCTAGAGGTATAGTTCAAAGGTTGGGTAGGGTGGAAGTTCAGTTCCTGTCTATGCCCCTTGATTTCTTTCCAGCAAAAACAGGGCAAATGTTTATACTGCATCACTGTCTCTGAGTGTGAGTATAAGCTCAGCTCCTCACTGGATTGTGCTGATACCATGGAGGGGGGAAATACAGGACTGACTAACACCTCTATTCTTTCAGGGTGGAAGTGTAAGCTCAGTTCCAAGCTGGGTCTTAATGACACCAAGGGAAGGGAGTGGGGAGACTGAGGTACCAAATAGCATAGCCTCTCAACACCTAGATCTGACTCTTTGATAACTGAGAAGAGGTGGGGGCTGAGCTCTCCACTGGACCCTACTGAC
Organism: Lipotes vexillifer; assembly: GCF_000442215.2. Classification (NCBI taxonomy): domain Eukaryota; kingdom Metazoa; phylum Chordata; class Mammalia; order Artiodactyla; family Lipotidae; genus Lipotes; species Lipotes vexillifer. Next base: position 1,358,673 of record NW_006791331.1, on the reverse strand, counting down.
AGCAGGTGAAAGGGGGATCTGAGTGCTGACTAGCTCTGCTTCCCATATCATCTTTCAGTCTCAGTGCTGGTTGATGGACATGTAAGTTCAGCTACTTACTGGGCCTCACTGACACAGGAGCAGAAGGAAAGTAGAGTGTTAACTAGCTTGAATCATACCACTTTGTTCAGTCTGTTGCTGCTGGGTGGGGGGTGGAGGCTGAGCTTGCCAACACTACCCTTACAGGGGAATTAGAGTGCTGCTGCCTGCTTCTACCAGAGAGGTATGGAAGACTGTAAGCTCCCTGCTTGGCCATACTGACACCAGTTGGCAGGGGAATGGGAGCAGAATACTGCCTGCTTCTGCCAGGTAGGAGATGGAAGATTAATTCCCTGCTTGGCCCTGCCAAAACTGATACCTCTGGCTACGGAAATTGGAGCATGTTGCCTGGTTCTGTGGTGAATTGGATGGTCAGCTTCACATTCGGACTGTTGAAATTTCAGGGGTGGGGAAAGACAGGGGTGTGCATGGTTTTTCTGTTGATGTTTGGCTGGAGTAAGGTGAGTATTGACTAAAACATTTTCTATTGTTAGGCTACCATTTTGCCAGTCATTTTCCTGGGGGTGGGGGAAACAGACTTTTCTTGGAGTTTTTTTCCCTGTCTGTCTCTAATGGAAATTTTGAGTTGGAGGCTTCTCTCACACCCTTTTTGGGATATATGAGAGACAATAAGGGAGCCCAGGGGCTCACCACTGTGATGTTCCTCAAGTTGTGAGTTCCCCAGGTTTTTTTTTCTTTCCATTTTTCTTTCTTTCCACCATTCAGAGTCTTCCTATGCTTTCTTGTTGTGTTATGCTCAGGATTTTTTAGTTGTAAGAGGGAGGACCTGAGAGGTATGGGGATACTCTGTCTTGGCCAGAAGCTATTCCATTGATTTTTACCTCTCTAATATCTTTCAAATTCATTAATGTTTCAGCATTCCCATTGCAGCAGCCTCAATGTTCACAAACTCTTCTATCCTTTGAACTATTGCAGTGGCTCTCTAGTAAATATATACTGTGAGAGCATTTTTCCAATCCAAAAAATAGGGGCACCCAAAAATATGACAAAGGATTATTATTATTATTATTATTTTTGCGGTACATGGGCCTCTCACTGTTGTGGCCTCTCCTGCTGCGGAGCACAGGCTCCGGACGTGCAGGCTCAGTGGCCATGGCTCACGGGCCCAGCAGCTCTGTGGCATGTGGGATCTTCCTGGACCAGGGCACGAACCTGTGTGCCCTACATCGGCAGGTGGACTCTCAACAACTGTGCCACCAGGGAAGCCCTAAAGGATTATTTTTTAAAAACGCACCTTCAAGTTATGAAAGGTAATCTGGGAGATGCAGCTCAGGTGCCCAGTATTAGGGCTTCTAGTATTTCATGGCTTAACTTTATAGGGACAACGTATCAGGTTATTCTAAATGTAGGCTGTTTCCTCATACCTTAAAGTTTTATAATTCTTGTAGAAGATGAAGGGATCACTTCCACCTAAGGTTTTCAGAGAAGCATTCATGCAGAAGCTTGGTTTTATAGGAGAAGATTGGCAGACAACCAGTATGAACGAACGCACAAAGCATACTTGGCGTGGTGGTAGAGTAGACTTGTTTGTTTGAAATAGTTTATGCACTTTTTCCTAATTAACGATAATTATCACTTTGGGTGCTTTTAAAATATACAGATTAGCAAGTCTCTGGATTAGAAAATTTGATTCAATAGGTCTGAGTGGAGGTGCGGAATTCAGTGTTTTATACAAGCATTTCAAGTGATTGTTAAGTTCAGGGAAATTTGGGAAACACAGAACTGTAGAGAAAATAACGGCAGATCAAGTTGGAATAGAAAGTAGGTGCAAGATTATGTGGGGCTTTAAAAGCCAGGTGAAGGAGCTCAGAATATTGTTGCTGAATATGAGGAATATTTAATATTTGGAAGTCTGTGACTCTCTTCCAGTCTCTACATTGGAAATGGTATATTATGAATGTGGATAGCATAGCTTAATTAATAGCTGACGTCTTGTTTACATTGGAAGAACTGTTAGGATTACCGGAACTCTGCAAAAATACATAGTTGCAGGAATGAGATCTTTAACTTCAGAGCTCAGGCAAGGGCCAGTGTAAATCAAGTGAATCGAATCTTCAATTTGTCCCCACTCTAGTCTGTAATCAGTGATTTCAGCACCATTACATATGGGAATCTGAAAAATGCAACAAACATAAGAGTTGAGTTCTTTCTATAAGTAGTCACTATACTCAATACTGTGGAAAGTTACAGTATGATCCTTTCAGTGTCAAAGCTTATAATCTATTAAATGTAATGAGATATAGACAAGTGTAGAAATAATTAAACATAAGGCTGAACACTATAATTAACATTAAAAGGCTCAAATAAAATTAAGAGAAAGGATTGGCTAATCCCACATACTAGTGGGATCAAACACAAACTCCAGTACTCTCTGGCTTTTGTACAGTGGTGTAATCAGATCAATCACTTATTATTATTTTTTAAATTTTTACTGAAATATAGTTGATTTACAATGTTGTATTACTTTCAAGTGTGAAGTGATTCAGTTTTATATATATACATATATATATATATATATATATATTCTTTTTTTACATTCTCTTCCATTATAGGTAATCACTTATTATTATTATCAGACTAAAGGTTTTCTGTTAATGCTAAAAACCCTCTGCTAGAATCTGGGAAAAAAGGAAGAAAAATTCAAAGATACTTAGGTGGCTTAATAACTAGACCAATTCTTTTTTTTTTTTCTTTTTTTTTTTTTTTTTTCTTGCGTTATGCGGGCCTCTCACTGTCGTGGCCTCTCCCATTTGCGGAGCACAGGCTCCGGACGCGCAGGCTCAGTGGCCATGGCTCACGGGCCCAGCCGCTCCGCGGCATGTGGGATCTTCCCGAAACGGGGCACGAACCCGCGTCTCCTGCATCGGCAGGCGGACTCTCAAGCACTGCGCCACCAGGGAAGCCCTAGACCAATTCTTTTTGAGCTTGATTATTTTGAATGGGAATATATTCAAATGAATGTAAATTTAAAAAATTTTCATTACCTCATAGTCACATTTCTTATGTGTCATAGTGTATTTATATGCAAACATACTACCAGAGATTTCCCAATGAAGCTTTAAAAAAATACTAATTCTATAAATTGATTTAATTTTATTATCTCTTGTTTTAGTTTTAAAAATTCAATTAGTTGCATATTGATTGTCTCTTTGGTTTTCTAAATTTATTATCCTCCAAAATTACAAGATCTGGAAAGCAGGGTTACCATAGCCTTAGCCATCTTAATTGCACTAGTAACAGGTCTTAGGTGTATTCTAAAACCATGGTCCAAGATTTATGGAACCCTAATCTAGACTCTGATTCCTTAGGGAGTTCTAAACTTTCAAAACAATTTCTAAACCAATTACTGTGGTTTTATATCACCAAAATTAATAAATTGATAACATACTTCCCAACTAACAACAACACAGGTTGGACCCTTGCAGGTTAGCACAGGTGTACCACATTGAGAAGGAGGGCTTGGGGCTGGAGCAGTTTCACACGTCATTGAATGGGATCCAAACTACAAATAAACACAAACAAACAAGTAAGCAAACACACAAATGATTGTGCAGGCATGGTCACTCCCTACCTTGACAGGAAGTAGAATCATATATTCATCCAAAGTGAAATGAACCACAAATGGTCAACTGAACAATTTAACTTTCCCAGAGTTATTTTCCTGATTTTAACCAGAAACTGTGGATTCTTCAGGAATTAATTTACTCACTGTGCATCTCACTTTGGAGCCAGAGTGTCCTTGTGCATCATCTTGGTTACCGTTTGCCTTTTTGACATTTGCAAGTGCTTCAGAGTTTCCATTTGCAGGAGGATTGTCTATAAAAATATACAAAATAAACTTAATTGCACATGATTTTAAGGATGGTACTTAAAAATACAATATAATTTAAGAAGATATGTCAAAACATATTAACAGTTACTTTATGTTAAAGAAACAAAAAACTCAAATTATACTAATTTGTGTCAGTTAATTTTTTTTTTTTTTTGCGGTACGTGGGCCTCTCACTGTTGTGGCCTCTCCCATTGAGGAGCACAGGCTCCGGACGCACAGGCTCAGTGGTTATGGCTCACGGGCCCAGCCGCTCCGCGGCATGCGGGATCTTCCCAGACCAGGGCACAAACCCGCGTCCCCTGAATCGGCAGGTGGACTCTCAACCACTGCGCCACCAGGGAAGCCCCTGTGTCAGTTAATTTTTAATTTAATTTCCAGACATTTAAAAAGTTTGTGAGTTTAATTACCTAGAAATAATTTTCGAAACATTATTTGATTTTGTAATAAAAGAAAACCATTTATTCTGCTTTAATAATATTTAATATATAAAAATCAGCAGTTACAAAACAGGAAATTTAGGTGCAGTCATTCAAATCACACAAGAAGCCTCACCACATTGGATGTTCGGTTCTTTGGACTGTGCTTTACCATTTAAGGGTGGAGGACGGCAAGATGCAGGAGAAAGAGTAGGTGTTTGAACAGTCAATATATCTGAAGGCTAAGAGAAATACAAAATACCTTATGACTATACTGAATTCAAGCTCGGTTTTATACAACATATAGTAATATTACACAGTTCATTTCAATCCTCAGTTTAAAAACTTTTCCTTCTCTCTTTTCTCACCTGGCTGTGGCCTATAGGCGAAGTGCAAAAGACTCTCTGTTTATATGTGGTACCAGGTTGTAGGTGATCATATAGAAATTCCCTGTAGTTCCATTGTAGATTATGTTCCAGAAATTCATTGAAGGGATAGAAGCAAATTTATCCAATTTATCTATAGGTAGCTTATAAATCTTATCTCATGTATATACCATTTTGGAAATTAACTGTGGTCCAATTACCTATTTACAATAGTTAAATAATTATATTCCCTGTAGAATTAACCATAAAATCATACTAGATCAGTTAGTAAACATGATTTGTTACCAAAAACTGGAGAAATCCAAGTAAGTTCTGGGGTTTAGTTAATAGTATTGTACCAGTGGCAATTTCCTGGTTTTGATAACTGCACTATGGTTATGTAAGATATTAATATTAGGAGATGCTGAGTGAAGGTTATACATGGGAATTCTCTGTACTATTTTTTCAACTTCTAGGTAAGTTTAAAATTATTTCAAAATAAAAACTTAAAAATCATGATGCCTTACCATCCAAGTTTTCACTAACTTCTAAACTGTAACTTGAAATGTATGTCCCACCATTATCTTTGCGTGGTTCTGAAAAAGAGGAATAAAATTAAAATTATTCTTGAGTAAACTTAAAAGTTTTTCACTTCAATGTTATCTCATAAATTAAAATATTTTTCATGGAGGTAAAAAATGCAAACATGAAACTTAACAGGATGTTAATATTCAGATATTAATAAAGATCATAAAAACATAATCAAATTGCATTATTAGAAAATTGGACATGAAGCATTTAAGTAATATTTTAAAGTTCTTTGGAGGAGACCAAAATACTAATTGTATGTACCTTAAAGTTGATTTTGCCAGTTTAAAGGCAAATTAATTTGTATAAATATAATTTCTTGTCAAGTTGATATGTATCACTGATGTGTCCTAAGTGTGGCCTCTATATTAGATAGTCATACTTATAATAACCATAATTTTAAAGGCTCATATAAAGTTCAATAATTTGTTCATGTGTGAGTTGATGACATAGCAATAGAGAACTAGAAGAAACAATATAGTTTACAATGAAATATTTATATGGTGAAATATTTCATATACAAATGATTAAGAGAATATTTTATAAATCTGAGGGCAATTAGAGGGAGATTCCTTCTCAATAGTTAATATTTAGACAGAGAGAGTAAATTTTAAATACAAAAACATTACTTAGCCCATCCAATTTTTACTCTCTGTGCATGGATCTTTCCCTCCATATATGGTTTTTTAGAGGATCCAGGCTTATCTGGACAGGTAGTATATTTTACTTCTCCACTGGGGTTGCTCTTTCCTTCCATATTGTAGGCAAAGATCTGCTTGAGTAAAGGAGAATACTTTGGTTGACCACTGGGAATAAATGCCTGATTTGAAAATGTGCAGTTTGCAAATAACACTGTAAAGCAAGTTATTTGACTGAAAATTTCTGAGAACTAAATACAAAATAGTTTTAATTTCAACCCCAAAAGACACTCATTTTTTATCTTTAGTGAAGTGTATACTTTTATATTAAAAATATGATACAAGTTTATAAATAATAGCCACATACCCTGAACTTGTATGTAGTACTTCTCTGAAGATTTCTTATAGTGCATGAAAGGTCTTCTTCACTATATTTAGGTTTAAAACCCAACCCCTGGAAATGAAAGACAATGAATTTAGGAAAAAGGCAGGCCTGGGTTCAAGTTCCAGCTTTAATTTATTTTCCATCTGGGTGGTCCTTAGGAAACCCCTTAGTTTCTCTGAATTTCAGTTTGTCTATATAAAAAAGTGGAGATAATTTCTACTTTAAAGGGCTCCTTCTTTCAGGATGTAGTGAGATAATGTATATGAAAGCACTTAATGTATTACTTATACAAAACACTTCTTAATGTTAGTTGTTTTATTTAAAAGGTGGTAAAATATACATAACATAAAATTTACAGCTGCTTTTTAAGTTGACTAGTCTATTCAGTATAGACTTGAAAGTTCAGAATAGAATGAAACAGTTTGCTCACCACCCACATCAGGAATCCAGGGAGATGAGGAAATGGCTTGCTCTGGTAGAAGTACGTAGGAGATCTGTGTGACCATGCAAGCTTATCCAGGATAGGACCAAAGTTGAAGAACTAACACACTTCTCTGAGTCTCTGTTCTGCTGTTATGGCTGTTGCTGCTTCTAACAAATTTGTAGGGACTTGGGTACCTTCAGATTTCCCTGTACAGGCCTGCCTAAACTTGGCTCTACATTGGTCCCATCCAGAACACTGAGACTCAGGAATCATGCAGTTTGATTCAAAATAAGTTAATTAAATTAATAAAATTTTAATTTTTTTTCCAGTGTAAAATGCATATAAAATATACCCAAGACTGAAGTTGAAGACTAAAGCATATGAAAGGAAAACTTGCAGATCCTGCTTCCTCCATTTCTAGTACATAAGTAAGACTGTCATTCGGGTTTGTGGTAGTTGGGGGCACGCCATTCTAGTGACAAATTACAGATTCCTGCTTCTTTCAGCTTAGGGGGTGAAGGTGTTAGAGGCATAGTTCCTGATGTATGGAAGACTGCTATTTCACTGAAATCACTGAAAAATAAATGAAGATGGGAAAATTAGTTTCAGGTTCTTATTGGAGTATAGACTTTAAAATATTGCAGTAAATCAATGTACCTCAAGCCAAAGTTATTTTTGGCAGCTAATCTGAATGAATATTTTGTAGAAGCATTCAGTTTAAGTATCTTGTGCTGTTTCATGGTACCTATATAGCAACTTTTGAAGTCTTTGCCTTTGCCCTTAATAATATACACAAAATATTAGAATATTATAAAATGCTACAAATAACAAAAATCCATAATATTAATAATCATTTACAAATGAGTGCTTTTAAAAAATAAAACTGCTTACCTCATCCCATTCCAAAAGGAAGCTATTTATTTTGGGACCATTATCATTGGAACTCTAAAAATATCAGAAAAATAAAATTATGATGAGCTGTTTTCACACCGTATATATATACACATATATATGTATATATATACATATATAAGTATTTATATATGTAATTAATCTGCTTACAATTTATTTTTGAAGCAATACAGATTTTAAAGTTAAAATGCACTTTTTACAGTCTATAGGACATGCCAAATTTTATGTTTTGTTGTGTTTCCCAAATTTTACGCAAAGAAGAAATTTAGTACTTAAGTAAATTGAGAGGTAGACTTATCGGTAACCACAATTATAAACAAATTTAGGTTGTAGAAATTGACATTTCAATTTTCATTAATTATTGAAATTCTGATTGACATTTCTTAATTTACCTGGTGCTTGATATACACAGAAAGAAGAGAAAGATGATTACGGAGAAGGAAAAGTCCTAGGGAAATAAGTCAAATGAGGCATGCAAAATTTCATATTTAAAATTCAAGACAAAGTAGAAAGAATGTTTTTAAATTAAAAGACATTTTGAGGTGCTTTTGGCAATAAAAATCCTTACTTTCCACTGTAAATTCAGGCTGCTCTTGGATCAGTTAATCAGTTTGGTTGTAAGTGGAGGGTCTGGTTTGCAGCCTGGAGTTGTGAAGCTAACCACTTCAGACACAGTTCTGTGTGCTGAGCCTCTTATGATTGTAATTCTAAAACTGTAATGACAATTGTTGTAAGCTTTCAAATATGTATCCTAACATTTGTAGTAAATTGCATACTTGAGTTTCTAGGTACATTTCTTTTTTTTAGTTGCAGTATAATTGCTTTAAAATGTTGTGTTAGTTTCTGCTGTACAGTGAAGTGAATCAGCTATATGTATACCTATGTACTCTCCCTCCTGGACCTCCCTCCCACCTCTCACCCCCCATTCCACCCAGCTGGGTCATCACAGAGCACTGAGCTGAGCTTCCTGTGCTCTATAGCATGTTCCCAGTAGCTACATATTTTCTGCATGGGAGTGTTTATATGTCAATCCTAATCTCCCAATTCTTCCCACCCTCCCCTTCCCCACCCTGTGTCCACATGTCCATTCTCTACGTCTACATCTCTATTCCTGCCCTGCAAATAAGTTCATCTGTACCATTTTTCTAGATTCCACATATATAAGTTCCATATATTGTTAATATACAATATTTGTTTTTCTCTTTCTGGCTTACTTCACTCCGTATGACAAACTCTAGGTCCATCCACATCTCTACAAATGACCCAGTTTCATTCATTTTTATGGATGAATAATATTCCATTATATATATGTACCACATCTTCTTTATCTATTCATCTGTCATTGGACATTTAGTTGTTTCCATGTCCTGGCTATTGTAAATATCCATGTCCTGTCTATTGTAAATAGTGCTACAATGAACATTGGGGTACGTGTCCTTTTGAATTATGGTTTTCTCAGGGTATATGCCCAGTAGTGGGATTGCTGGGTCATATGGTAGTTCTATTTTTAGTTTTTTAAGGAACTTCCATACTGTTCTCCATAGTGGTTGCATCACTGGACACTATAAAACTCTTAGAGGAAAACATAGGAAAAACACTCTTTGACATAAACCACAGCAAGATCTTTTTTGACCCACCTCCTAGAGTAATGAAAATAAATACAAAAATAAACAAATAGGACCTAATGAAATTTAAAAGCTTTTGCACAGCAAAGGAAACCATAAACAATACAAAAAGACAACCCTCAGAATGGGAGAAAATATATGTAAATGAAGCAACTGGCAAAGGATTAATCTCCAAAATATATAAACAACTCATGCAGCTCAATATCAAAAAAAAACAAACAACCCAATCAAAAAATGGGCGGAAGACCTAAACAGACATTTCACCAAAGAAGACATAAAGATGGCCAAGAGACACATGAAAAGATGCTCAACATCATTAATTATTAGAGAAACACAAATCAAACTTACAATGAGGTGTCGCCTCACACTGGTCAGAATGGCCATCATCAAAAAATCTACAAACAACAAATGCTGGAGAGGGTGTGGAGAAAAGGGAACCCTCTTTCACTGTTGTGGGAATGTACATTGATACAGCCACCAGATACATTTCTTAGGAGCTAATTATAAAAAATTTTCTAGCTGAATGAAACTGTATGCTTGCAAATAATGGCTCCCAAATCACCCTTTTACCTGTTTTAAATGAAAGAAGGTGAACTAATGCTGGATTTGTAGGGAGTTGTTTTGAAGCTTGAATGAAAGACCACTCTGCTGGCAAGTAGCAAGGCTGACTATAGGAATCATATAGGTAGTGAACTGAGACAGACTCGGGAGTCTGCCTGGCTACAGGATGGGGGAGGTTGTGTAAGATGGAGTTCTTACCTGACAAAATAGGCCACAGATGGTTGTAGATCAAGTAGAGTAAATGTAACTTCATCACCGCTGTGAAGATAAACCTTTGTTTATAACAGATCTCACACACATTTAAAAGCTAAGTAATAAATTTAATCTTATATATTCAACTGTAAAGAAGCACAATTCTCCTTGAAGTTTAGATAACTTTAGCACATTTTATAAGAATAAAAAATGTGATATTAATAGTTCAAAATTCTTCATTTGCATGCCAAATTAATATACCTATAAGAAGTGAAATTTTATTTTACCACTGCAACTTCTTCACACTGTAATAATACAGATTTGTCTTTAGCTAGCTTATTTTAAATTGTGTTGATATGAAAAGCCTCAAAAACACCATGCATTATGCAATTTATTTGTTCACACAGCTACATCTTCCTGAGAAAATGGTCCTAAGTACGTAGGTGTACTCTACCACCTCAAGGAGCTTCTTCCGGTTCTAAACCCTGAAATAGCCTCTGAAAAGTGTAAGATTGTTACTTCTAAGCAAAGGCTGATGCTTCTAACCGAAGGCCTCTCAAGGTTGTAGGGTGATCAGGGGAACAGGCAAAAGTATATTTTTATAAAAAACAACGATTTTTGTGAAATACATAACACCAGAAAAATACCATTATGTAAATTCATGCAAAGCTTAATTTTATAAATAGATTTTCATCACATTTTACATCTTCTCATCCCTTTACTCAATGTAGAAGATTGTGTATTGTAATTTTTTAATTAAAAATTTCTAGTTGCTAATTATAAAAGGAATAAAACTTTATAAAATAACTAATTACGTTTAAATTTTCACTTTGAGTCTCTGAATATAGATGACAAATTCTAGCACATAAAATTTAAGATGTGTTATGATTTTTAAAGTGCTGTACGGACAGCCCCAGACCTCTCACTTATTTCTTGCCTTGTTGTATGGTGGGCAGAAGAATTTCTCTTTCTTTCCTACTTGGGATTTCCTTTCCGCTGTGCCTCTCTCAGCATGTTCTCTTTCAGATTGCACGTCCCTATCCAGTCGAGGAACTGTTGGAAGTGGTTGGGTATGCTCTTACCATGTCCTTCACTGTATCCTCTCTAGTTCTGTTTCTATCTTCTGAGCACATTCCTAAGCTCATGCTACTGCTATCATAGTTCCACATATAACTAGCTCTGGCAATGAAGTCCCCGGGAAAGCCCACGTCTTATATTCTCATTGCAATGCAAATACTTCCCTTGTGTACCCAAAGGCCTATCATCATGTGAAACTTTTTTTTCCCTAAATGACCTAAGTGAAAAAAAGAGAAGAGAGAATTGGAGGAAATCTTTTCTTCCCCAAGTCTAAACTTTTCAATTAGGAAATCTGTAAACTGAAGAGAATTGACTAGTTGATATTTAAGGCTCCCCTCAGTTCTAAAATACCTATGATTCAGTGAATTTTGTCAACTGACCTGGCAACCTACCACCACTTATAAAACTATTTCCATAGAAAATTGCACCCAAACCTTGGAAAAAACTGCAGAAAAATCTTTAGAACTTAGCCTAGGTATAAGTTGTAATAAGTTAGCTATATGTCTAGATAGAATATTTGAATTGAATTATGAAAAATGAGAGATGATTAAAAAGACTTACATATACACATTTTAATATTTTACATTTTTACCACTGTTAGGTATTGCTAATTCAATTATTACAGGAGATTTAGTATGATCACATTTCTCAGAACCATGTGGTTTCCATGAAATAACAGCAGATCTTGTTTGAATATCAGAGACCTAAAATAAATAACAAAAATTTAAGTAGGATACTTAAAAATTATAATCTGTAATTTATGATGTAATCTTTC
>NW_006791331.1:1307757-1346774 GCF_000442215.2 Lipotes vexillifer | reverse complement strand
CTTTCCCTAAGGCTTGTTTGATGCTAAGTATATCATTCTTCTCTTATTAGGTGCTTAAATACTGTGATTAAACAATGAGCCATTAATATTATCTTTAACAATGCAACACTGGATCTTTTATGTATTGAATAGCTGAAGGAGATCATGAAATTTTAGCCAAGTAAAGGCTTCAAATTAAAATTGTGGTAGAGAAAAATATCAGTGAATTTACATGTTTTACAGTGACAAAGTAAATGAAAAGAAATACTTAAATATTCACTTTAGTTACTTACTACAGGCTTCTCAATGCTGAAACAGCATGACTTTCCATGTTCTGTTCTGCATTCTAAAAGTAGAAAAGCACCCCAAAACAAAATATTACATTGCCAAAAACAAGAGAAAGAAGTTAGATGTCTATTATCCAACTACAAATACATTATCACCAAGAGATCTACTAACACCTATTAGCAATTTACATTAAAAGTTTTTTTATTTTGCAGGTTTTTTTTTTTTTTGGAGTATGCAGGCCTCTCACTGTTGCGGCCTCTCCCGTTGTGGAGCACAGGCTCTGGACGTGCAGGCTCAGCGGCCATGGCTCACGGGTCCAGCCGCTCCGCGGCATGTGGAATCCTCCTGGACCAGGGCACGAACCCATGTCCCCTGAATCGGCAGGTGGACTCTCAACCACTGTGCCACCAGGGAAGCCCTACATTAAAAGTTTTAAAAGAAGAGAGCAGTCTAAAGTGTATACTATTAAATAAGCTCTAACAAAAGATGAACCAAAGTCCCCAATTTAAATAAAATCATGTGAACTTGTTAGGATGATAGAGTAATTTGCAATGTTTTACTGGCAGACAACTAGAAAAAGTTATGTGGTGTGTACGTAAGATACCTGACACATTTTGTATGAGGATGGTCATTTCTCCATAATTTAAAAAGACAGCTTAATTTGTGGTTTTGTTAAGAATTTAGAGGTAACGGTACAAAGAAGACAAGAGGAAATGGAAGCAGAAAATGGCACCTAGATATTTAAAATGCACCAAGATTCGTAAACATTAAGATGTCTGTTCATTGTCGACACAACCAAATTCCTCACCTTACCTTTTTCTGCAGTATTTGATGATGGGCTCTTGCTTCGTTTTCCACCTGGTTTCTGTTTGATGTCTCTGCTTTCCGTATCACTCCATTTGTTTCCATGACTAGTTTCAACATAATCACTAGCAGCATTGGAAGTGCTGGCAGCACTGGCTGTATTGAGAGCACCATCAGTGGCAGAAGTACTGGGAGGACTTTCAGAGATGGGAGTGTTGGGAGCATTGTCAGAAATGGAAGAGCTTGGAGTACTGTCAATAGGTGATGGTGTGGGAGTACTGTCAGAAGTGGAAGTCTCAGAGGCATAATTAGTGCTGGAAGGGCTCTGAACACCATTATCAGTGGTGGAAGGGTGCAGAGCAGTATCTGTGGTGGAAGCATTAGGAGCATGGTCAGTGGAAGAATTGTAGGGAGTATTGTCAATGATATAAGTGCTTGGAGGGTGGTCAGTAGTGTGAGTAGTAGGAGTATTGTCAGCAGTGTAAATGTTCAGAACATTGTCCACAGTATAGGTGCCCAGAGTATTGTCAACAGTGTAGGTACTTGGAGCACTGTCTACAGTGTAAATGCTGGAAGTGTTGTCCACAGTGTAGGTGCTTGAAGTACTGTCAAGTGTAGGTGCTTGGAGCATAGTCTACACTGTAAGTGCTTGGAGTACCAGGAATACTGGAAAAATCATTAACTTTGTTCAAAATCAATGAGCTTTCGGTAATCATACAGCCATTCTTGTGTCCACCAGTTTGGCGTTCTTTCATTTTTTTCTTCATACATTCTTGCGTTTTAGCAGCCCTTTCGTCAAGATGGTTATAATTTGCTCTTCCATGGGAATGGGTTTCTAAAAGAGATAATGGAATGCTGTTTAATAATTATAATATCTCAATATCTTTTAAATCTTTGTTTCAAACCACCAAAAAGCACTGATAAACCATGCTTTACTTCAAAAAATTTTTCTACTTTGCTTTAATACAGATATGAGGTGTGTGTGTGTGTGTGTGTATGCATTATATATTGAAATATACAGAAAGAAAAACATGAGCAAATAGAGACAGTGTTTTCCTTGGGAGTAACTCCACTTCCAAATTTTAAGATCCTAAGATGACTGTGTCCTTTATATTCCCACTGTATGGCATTAATAATGAAAACATTCTTTTATGATTTTTCAATATGATTTTATAGACCCAGTCAGTAAAATAAATATCATAAATCACATGCTATATCAAAGTACAAAAAGGTTATAGAAAATTCTGTTTATGGGCATTTTGCCTAAGACACAAACCAGTACATATTATCATCCATCCTAATATATATGCATGAAATGCAATCATTCATGGAAATGTTACTATCTTCTACTTTTTAAATTTTAATAATTTCCCAAAGCTGTTAATTTTAAACTCAAAATATCTCCTGTTTAAGAAAATTATATACTACGATGCTGCTCATGGTATATAAATGTTGCTGCTCTTGGTGGCAGTGGTGGTGGTGGTGGTGGCAGCAGTGGTGGTGGCAGCTGCTGTGACACAGGCTCTTGGATGTAAGGTGGTGGAAATTCCCCTTGAGCTGAGGGATATATCAGTTGAGGGGCTTGTGGATACAAAGGAGAAGTTGGTGCAATGAAGTGTGATACTTGTTGTAGAAGAGCAGACATGATCATGTGGTAGTCAATTGTCTGAGACACAATGCTAATTTTTCGAATCCCATTTTCTTCTACCACCTAAGATGGAAAACAGAATATTAGAATCCATAAAAATCAACATTTTTCCTGCTAAGTTTTACATTTATATTCTGTGCTCTTAAACCATAAAAGATCAAAAACAAATAATCAAGTGAAACTATGTCAAACAGGATGCAAGATAATTGTTTCTTTTTCATTGTATATTCTTGCCTCCTTTATCAAAGATAAGGTGAGCATACGTGCATGGGTTTATCTCTGGGCCTTCTATCCTGTTCCATTGATTTATATTTCTGTTTTTGTGCCAGTACCATACTGTCTTGATTACTGTAGCTTTGTAGTATAGTCTGAAGTCAGGGAGCCTGATTCCTACAGCTCTGTGTTTCATTCTCAAGATTGCTTTGGCTATTCGGTGTCTTTTGCATTTCCATACAATTTGTGAAATTTTTTGTTCTAGTTCTGTGAAAAATGCCAGTGGTAGTTTGATAGGGATTGCATTGAATCTGTAGATTGCTTTGGGTAGTATAGTCATTTTCACAATATTGATTCTTCCTATCCAAGAACATGGTATATCTCTCCATCTATTTGTATTATCTTTAATTTCTTTCATCAGTGTCTTATAATTTTCTGCATACAGGTCTTTTTTCTCCTTAGGTAGGTTTATTCCTAGATATTTTATTTTTTTGTTGCAATGGTAAATGAGAGTGTTTTATTAATTTCACTTTCAGATTTTTCATCATTAGTGTATAGGAATGCTAGAGATTTCTGTGCATTAATTTTGTATCCTGCTACTTCACCAAATTCATTGATTAGCTCTAGTAGTTTTCTGGTAGCATCTTTAGGATACTCTGTGTATAGTATCATGTCATCTGGAAACAGTGACAGCTTTACTTCTTCTTTTCCAATTTGGATTCCATTGATTTCTTTTTCTTCTCTGATTGCTGTGGCTCAGACTTCCAAAACTATGTTGAATAATAGTGGTGAGAGTGGGCAACCTTGTCTTGTTCCTGATCTTAGTGGAAATGGTTTCAGTTTTTCACCATTGAGGGTGATATTGGCTGTGGGTTTGTCATATATGGCCTTTATTATGTTGAGGAAAGTTCCCTCTATGCCTATTTTCTGCAGGGTTTTTATCTTAAATGGGTGTTGAATTTTGTCAAAAGCTTTCTCTGCATCACTTGAGAAGATCATATGGTTTTTCTCCTTCAGCTTGTTAATATGGTATATCACACTGATTGATTTGCGTATATTGAAGAATCCTTGGATTCCTTGGATAAACCCCACTTGATCATGGTGTATGATCTTTTTCATATGCTGTTGGATTCTGTTTGCTAGTATTTTGTTGAGGATTTTTACATCTATGTTCATCAGTGATATTGGCCTGTAGTTTTCTTTCTTTGTGACATCTTTGTCTGGTTTTGCTATCAGGGTGATGGTGGCCTCATAGAATGAGTTTGAGAGTGTTCCTCCCTCTGCTATTACCACATCTTCTTTTTCCATTCATCTGTCAATGCACATTTAGTTTGCTTCCATATCCTGGCCATGGTAATTAGTGCTGCAGTGAACATTGTGGTGCATGTGTTTTTTTGAATTATAGTTTTCTCAGGGTATCTGCCAAGTAGTGGGAGTGCTAGGCCATATGGTAGTTCTATTTTTAGTTTTCTAAGGAGCCTTCATACTGTTCTCCACAGTGGCTGTATGTATTTACATTCTCACAAACAGTACAAGAGGGTTCCCATTTCTCTACATGTTCTCCAGCATTTATTGTTTGTAGCGATTTTGATGATAGCCCTTCTGACTGGTGTCAGGTGATACCTCGCTGTAGTGTTGATTTGCATTTCCCAAAAATTTAGTGATGTTGAGCATCTTTACAGGTTTTTGTTGGCCACCTGAACGTCTTCTTTGGAGAAATGTCTATTTAGGTCTTCAGCCCATTTTTTGAATGCGTTATTCCTTTTATTTGATATTGAGCTGCATGAGCTGTTTGTAAAACTTGCAGTTTAATTCCTGTCAGGTGCTTCATTTGCAAATCTTTTCTCCCATTCTGAGGGTTGTCTTTTCGTCTTGTTTATGATTTTCTTTGCTGTGGAAAAGATTTTAAATTTAATTAGGTTTCATTGGTTTATTTTTGTTGTTATTTTCATAACTCTAGGAGTTGGGTTACAAAAAGATCTTGCTGTGATTTATGTCAAATAGTGTTCTTCCTATGTTTTCCTATAAGTGTTTTATAGTGTATGGCCTTACATTTAGGTCTTCAATCCATTTTGAGTTTATTTTTTCGTACGGTGTTAGGAAGCATTCTAATTTCATTCTTTTACATGTAGCTGTCCAGTTATCCCAGCACCACTTATTGAAGAGGCTGTCTTTTCTCCATTGTATATTCTTGCCTCCTTTATCAAAGATAAGGTGACCATAGGTGCGTGGGTTAATCTCTGGGCTTTATATCAGGTTCCATTGATCTATATTTCTGTTTTTGTGCCAGTACCATACTGTCTTGATTACTGTAGCTTTGTAGTATAGTCTGGAGTCAGGGAGCCTGATTCTTCCAGCTCCGTTTTTCTTTCTCAAGAGTGCTTTGGCTATTTGGGGTCTTTTGTGTTTCCATATAAATTGTAAAATTTTTTGTTCTAGTTCTGTGAAAAATGCCAGTGGTAGTTTGATAGGGATTGCACTGAATCTGTAGATTGCTTTGGGTTGTATAGCCATTTTCACAATGCTCATTTTTCCCATCCAAGAACATGGTATATCTCTCCATCTGTTTGTATCATATTTAATTTCTTTCATTAGTGTCCTACAGTGTTCTGCATACAGGTCTTTTTTCTCCTTAAGTAGGTTTATTCCTAGGTATTTTATTCTTTTCATTGCAATGGTAAATGGGAATGTTTCCTTAATTTCTCTTTCAGATTTTTCATCATTAGTGTATAGGATTGTAAGAGATTTCTGTGAATTAATTCTGTACGCTGCTACTTTACCAGATTCATTGAATAGCTCCAATAGTTTTCTGGTAGCATCTTTAGGATTCTCTATGTATAGTATCATGTCATCTTCAAACTGTGACATCTTTACTCATTCTTTTCTGATTTGGATTCCTTTTATTTCATTTTCTTCTCTGATTGCTGTGGCTCAAACTTCCAAAACTATGTTGAATAATAGTGGTGAGAGTGGACAACCTTGTCTTGTTCCTGATCTTAGGAGAAATGTTTCAGTTTTTCACCATTGAGAATGATGTTGGCTGTGGGTTTGTAATATATGTCTTTATTATGTTGTGGTAAGTTCCCTGTATGCCTACTTTCTGGATGGTTTTTATCATAAATGGGTGTTGAATATTGTTGAAAGCTTTTTCTGCACCTATTGAGATGATCATATGGCTTTTCTCCTTCAATTTCTTAATATGGTTTATCACATTGATTGATTTATGTATATTGAAGAATCCTTGCAATCCTGGGATATAACCTACTTCATCATGGTGTATGATCATTTTAATGTGTTGCTGAATTCTGTTTGCAAGATTTTTGTTGAGGATTTTTGTATCTATATTCATCAGTGATACTGGCCTGTAGTTTTCTTTCTTTGTGACATCTTTGTCTGGTTTTGGTATCAGGGTGATGGTGGCCTTGTAGAATGAAGTTTGGAGTGTTCCTCTGTCTGCTCTATTTTACAAGAGTTTGAGAAGGATAGGTGATAGCTCTTCTCTAAATGTTTGATAGAATTTGCCTGTGAATCCATATTGTCCTGGGCTTTTTTGTTAGATTTTTAATCACAGTTTCAATTTCAGTGCTTGTGATTGGTCTATTCATATGTTCTTTTTTTCCTGGTTCAGTCTCAGAAGGTTGTGCATTTCTAAGAATTTCCATTTCTTCCAGGTTGCCCATTGTATTGGCATATAGTGGCTTGTAGTAATCTCTCATGATCCTTTGTATTTCTGAAGTGTCATTTGTTACTTCTCCTTTTTTCGTTTCTAATTCTATTGATTTGAGTCTTCTCCCTTTTTTTTCTTGATAAGTCTGGCTAATGGTTTATCAATTTTTTTAATCTTCTCAAAGAACCATCTTTTAACTTTATTGATCTTTGCTATCGTTTCCTTCAATTCTTTTTCATTTATCTGTGATCTGATCTTTATGATTTCTTTCCTTCTGCTAACTTTGGCGTTTTTTTCTTCTTCTTTCTCTAATTGCTTTAGGTGTAAGGTTAGGTTATTTGAGATGTTTCTTGTTTCTTAAGGTAGGCTTGTATTGCTATAAACTTCCCTCTTAGAACTTCTTTTGCTGCATCCCATAGGTTTTGGGTCGTTGTGTTTTCACTGTCAGTTGTTTCCAGGTATTTTTTGATTTCCTCTTTGATTTCTTCAGTGATCACTTCGTTATTAAGTAATGTGTTGTTTAGCCTCCATGTGTTTGTATTTCTTACAGATTTTTTTCCTGTAATTGATATCTAGGCTCATAGCATTGTGGTCAGAAAAGATACTTGATATGATTTCAATTTTCTTAAATGTACCGAGGCTTGATTTGTGACCAAAGATTCGATCTGTCCTGGAGAATGTCCCATGAGCACCTGAGAAGAATGTGTATTCTGTAGTTTCTGGATGGAATGTCCTATAAATATCAATTAAGTCCATCTTGTTTAATGTACCATTTAAAGCTTGTGTTTCCTTATTTATTTTCATGTTGGATGATCTGTCCATTGGTGAAAGTTGGGTGTTAAAGTCCCCTACAATGATTGTGTTGCTGTCTATTTCCCCTTTTATGGCTGTTAGTATTTGCCTTATGTATTTAGGTGCTCTTTTGTTGGGTGCATAAATATTTTCATATGTTATATCTTCTTTTAGGTTTGATCCCTTGATCATTATGTAATGTCCTTCTTTGTCTCTTGTAATAGTCTTTGTTTTAGTCTATTTTGTCTGATATGAGAATTGCTACTCCAGCTTTCTTTTGATTTCCATTTGCATGGAATAGCTTTTTCCATCCCCTCACTTTCAGTCTGTATGTGTCCCTAGATCTGAAGTGGGTCCCTTGTAGACAGCATATATACGGGTCTTGATTTTGTGTACATTCAGCCAGTCTATGTTTTTTGGTTGGAGCATTTAATCCATTTACATTTAAGGTAATTACCTATATGTATGTTCCTATTTCCATTTTCTTAATTGTTTTGGGTTTGTTATTGTAGGTCTTTTCCTTCTCTTATGTTTCCTGCCTATAGAAGTTCCTTTAACTTTTGCTGTAAAGCTGGTTTGGTGGTGCTGAATTCTCTTAGCTTTTGATTGTCTGTAAAGCTTTTAATTTCTCCGTCAAATCTGAATGAGATCCTTGCTGTGTAGAATAATGTTTCTAGGTTTTTCTCTTTCATCACTTTAAATATGTCCTGCCACTCCCTTCTGCCTTTCAGAATTTCTGCTGAAAGATCAGCTGTTAACCTTATGGGGATTACCTTATGGGTTAGTTGTTGTTTTTCCCTTGCTGCTTTTAATATTTGTTCTTTGTATTTAATTTTTAATAGTTTGATTAATATGTGTCTTGGCGTGTTTCTCCTGGATTTATCCTGTATGGGACTCTCTGTTCTTCCTGGACTTGACTAACTATTTCCTTTCCCATATTAGGGAAGTTTTCAACTCTAATCTTTTCTAATATTTTCACAGTCCGTTTCTTTTTCTCTTCTTCTGGGACCTTATAATTCGAACATTGGTGCATTTAATGTTGTCCCACATGTCTCTGAGACTGTCCTCAATTCTTTTCATTCTTTTTCTTTATTCTGTTATGCAGTAGTTATTTCCACTCTTTTATCTTCCAGATCAGTTATCCATTCTTCTGCCTCAGTTATTCTGCTATTGATCCCTTCTAGAGAATTGTTAATTTCATTTATTGTGTTGTTCACCTCTGTTTGTTTGCTGTTTAGTTCTTCTATGTCCTTGTTAAACGTTTCTTTTATTTTCTCATTTCTATTTCCAAGATTTTGGATCATCTTTACTATTATTATTATGAATTCTTTTTCAGGTAGACTGCCTATTTCCTCTTCGTTTGTTAGGTCTGGTGGGCTTTTCCCTTGCTCTTTCATCTGCTGTGTGTTTCTCTGTTTTCTCATTTTGTTTAACTTACTGTGTTTCGGGTTTCCTTTTTGCAGGCTGCACGTTCGTAGTTTCCGTTGTTTTTGGTGTCTGTCCCCAGTGGCTAAGATTGGTTCAGTGTTTTTTGTAGGCTTCTTGGTGTAGGGGTCTAGCGCCTGTGTTCTGGTGTATGATTCCAGATCTTGTCTTTCTGTTGGGCAAGTCTACGTTTTGTGATGTGTTTTGGGACGTCTGTGGACTTATTATGATTTTAGGCAGCCTCTCTGCTAATGGGTGGGGTTGTGTTCGTGTCTTGCTAGTTGTTTGGCATAGGGTGCCCAGCAGTGTAGCTTGCTGGTCATTCAGTGGTGCTGCGTCTTGGCGTTGAGATGGAGATCTGTGCTAGAGCTTTCCCCTTTTGATATTAAATGGGTCCAGGGTTCTCTGATTGTCCAATGTCCTTAACTCTGCTCTCCCACCTCAGTGGCTCAGCTCTGACACCTGGCTGGAGTACCAAGAGCCTGTCCTCCCCATGGCTCAGAATAAAAGGGAGAAATAATAGAAAGAAAGAAAGAAGAAGATAAAATAAAGTAAAATTTTAAAAGTTATTAAAATAAAAAATATTTATTAAGAAAAACAAATTTTCTTTGGTAAAAGAAAGAAAAAAAACAAAAGAATCGGACATACAGAACTCTAGGACAAATGGTAACAGCAAATCTATACAGACAAAATCACACAAAGAAGCATATACATACATATTCACAAAAAGGGAAAAAGGCGGGAAAATATATATATTTTGTTGCTCCCAAAGTCCACCTCCTCAATTTGGATGATTCATTGTCTATTCAGGTATTCCACAGATGCAGGGTACATCAAGTTGATTGTGGAGATTTAATCCACTGCTCCAGAGGCTGCTGGGAGAGATTTCCCTTTCTCTTCTTTGTTTGCACAACTCCAGGTGTTCAGCTTTGGATTTGGATCTGCCTCTGCATGTAGGTTGCCTGAGGGCATCTGTTATTCGCTCACACAGGACGGGTTTAAAGGAGCCGCTGATTTGGGGGCTGTGGCTCACTCAGGGAGTGGAGAATGAGGGGTACAGATGTGGGGGTGGGCCTGCTGCTGCAGAGGCCAGCATGACATTGTACCAACCTGAGTTGCGCCGTGTGTTCTTCTGGGGAAGTTGTCCCTGGATCACAGGACCCTGGCAGTGGCGGGCTGCACAGGCTCCCAGGAGGGGAGGTGTCGATAGTGACCTGTGCTTTCACACAGGCTTCTTGGTGGCAGCAGCAGCACCCTTAGCGTCCCATGTCCGTCTCTGAGGTTTGCGCTGATAGCTGCGACTCACTCCCCTCTCTGGAACTCCTTTAAGCAGCGTTCTTAATCACCTCTCCTTGCGCACCAGGGAACAAACAGGCAAGAAAAAGTCTCCTGTCTCTTTGGCAGGTCCAGCCTTTTTCCTGGACTCCCTCCCGGCTAGCTGTGGCATACTAGACCCCTTCAGGCTGTGTTCATGCAGCCAACCCCAGTCTTCTCCCTGGAATCCGACCTGTGAAGCGGGAGCCTCAGCTCCCAGTCCCCACCCACCCCGGCGGGTGAGCAGACAAGCCTCTCGGGCTGGTGAGTGCTGGTCGGCACCGATCCTCTGTGAAGGAATCTCTCTGCTTTGCCCTCTGCACCCCTGTTGCTGCACTCTCCTCCATGGCTCTGAAGCTTCCCCCTCCGCAACCCACAGTATCCGCCCATGACGGGGCTTCTTAGTGTGTGGAAACCTTTCCTCCTTCACAGCTCCCTCCCACTGGTGCAGGTCCCATCCCTATTCTTTTGTCTCTGTTTATTCATTTTTCTTTTGCCCTACCCAGGTATGTGGGGAGTTTCTTGCCTTTTGGGAGGTCTGAGGTCTTCTGCCAGTGTTCAGTAGGTGTTCTGTAGGAGTTGTTCCATGTGTAGATGTATTTCTCATGTATTTGAGGGGAGGTGATCTCTGCATCTTACTCTTATGCCATCTTGCAGCTCCTCCCTCCCAAGGCTTGATTTTTGTCCCAAGATATGATTTATCCTGGAGAATGTTCCATGAGTACTTAAGAAGACATATATTCTGTTGTTTTTGGATGGAATATCCTATAAATATAAATTAAGTCCATGTTGTATAATGTATAATTTAAAGCTTGTGCTTCCTTATTTATTTTCATTTTGGATGATCTGTCCATTGGTGAAGGTGGGCTGTTAAAATCCCCTACTATTATTGTGTTACTGTCAATTTCCCCTTTTATGGCTGTCCGTATTTGCCTTATGTATTGAGGTGCTCCTATGTTGGGTGCATAAATATTTACAGTAGTTATATCTTCTTCTTGGTTTGATGCCTTGATCATTATGTAGTGTCCTTCTTTGTGTCTTGTAATAGTCTTTATTTTAAAGTCTATTTTGTCTTATATGAGAATTGCTACTTCAGGTTTCTTTTGATTTTCATTTTCATGGAATACCTTTTTGCATCCCCTCACTTTCAGTCTGTATGTGTCCCTAGATCTGAAGTGGAACTCTTGTAGACATCATATATATGGGTCTTGTTTTTGTATGCATTCAGCCAGTCTATGTCTTTTGTGGGAGCATTTAATACATTTATATTTAGGGTAATTTTTGATATGTATGTTCCTAGTACAATTTTCTTAATTGTTTTGGTTTTGTTATTGTATGTCTTTTCTTTCTCTTGTGTTTCCTGCCTAGAAAAGTTCCTCTAGCATTTGTTCTTAAGCTTGTTTGGTGGTGCTGAATTCTCTTAGCTTTTGCTTGCCTCTAAAGGTTTTAATTTCTCCATCGAATTTGAATGAAATCCTTGCTGTGTAGAGTAATCTTGGTTTTAGGTTTTTCCCTTTCATCACTTTAAGTATGCCTTGCCACTCCCTTCTGGCTTGCAGAGTTTCTGCTGAAAGATCAGCTGTTAACCTTATGGGGATTACCTTGTATGTAATTTGTTGTTTTACCCTTGTTGCTTTTAATAATTTTTCTTTTTATTTAATTTTTCATGGTTTGATTAATGTGTGTCTTGGTGTGTTTCTCCTTGAATTTATCCTTTATGGGACTCTCTTCACTTCCTAGACTCGAGTGACTATTTCCTTTCCCATATTAGGTAAGTTTCCAACTATAATGTCTTCAAGTATTTTCTCAGTCCCTTTCTTTTTCTCTTCTTCTTCTGGGACCCGTATAATTTGGATGTTGGGGCATTTAATGTTGTCCCAGAGGTCTGTAAGACTGTCCTCAATTATTTTCTTTCTTTTTTCTTTATTCTGCTCTGCAGTCATTATTTCCACTATTTTATCTTCCAGGTCACTTATCCGTTCTTCTGCCTCATTTATTCTGCTATTGATTCATTCTAGAGAATTTTTAATTTCATTTATTTTGTTGTTCATCATTGTTTGTTTGCTCTTTACTTCTTCTAGGTCCTTGTTAGTCACTTCTGGTATTTTCTACATTCTATTTCCAAGATTATGGATCATCTTTACTCTCATTACTCTGATTCCTTTTCAGGTAGAGTGCCTATTTCCTCTTCATTTGTTTGTTCTGTTGAGTTTTTACCATGCTCCTTCATCTGCTGTGTTTTTCTCTGTCTTCTCATTTTGCTTAACTTACTCTGTGTGGTCTCCTTTTCACAGGCTGCTGCTTCGTATATCCCATTGATTTTTGTGTCTGCCTCCAGTGACTAAGGTTGATTCAGTGGGTTGTGTAGGCTTACTAATGGAGGACACTGGTGCTTGTGTTCAGGTGGATGAGGCTGGATCTTGTCTTTCTCGTGGGCAGTACCACATCCAGTGGTGTATTTTGGGGTGTCTGTTACCTTATGGTTTTAGGCAGCCTCTCTGCCAATGGGTGTTGTTCTTTTCCTGTTTTGCTAGTTGTTTGACATAGCGTGTCCAGTAGTCTACCTCGCTGGTCATTGGGTGGAGCTGCATCTTTGTGTTGAGATAGAGATCTCTGGGAGAACTTTTGCTGTTTGATATTAAGTGGAGCTGGGAGGTCTCTGGTGCACCAGTGCCCTGATCTCAGCTCTCCCACCTCAGAGGCACAGGCCTGACATCTGGCCAGAGCACCATGACCCTGTCAGCCATATGGTTCAGAAGAAAACTGAGAAAAAAGAAAGAAAAATAAATAAAATAAAAGTTATTAAAATAAAAAATAAAATATATTATTAAAAATTAAAAAAAATTATAGTATTAAAAAAGAAAGAGAGAGCAACCAAACCAAAAATCAAATCCACTTATGATTACATGTGCTAAAAGCTCTATTAAAAAGAAACAGAAAAACCAAACCTACTTAAGCCTAGGAGAAATGGTAAAACAAAGCTATATAGACAAAATCACACAAAGAAGCATACACCTACACAGTCACAAAAAGAGAAGGAAAAATATCTATATATAAAAAATAAAGTAACAGAGCCACCAAGTCAATAAACAAATCTACCAAGGATAATAAACTCTAAGTAGTAAGCTAAGATAGACATAAAACCAGAAACCAGTTAGTCGCATACAGCAAACTCCAAGTCTACAGTTGCTCCCACAGACCACCGCCTCAAATCTGGTATGATTCATTTTCTATTCAGGTATTCAGCAGATGCAGGGTACATCTTATTGATTGTAGAGATTTAATCTGCTGCTCTTGAGGCTGCTGGAAGAAATTTCCCTCCCTCTTCTTTGTTCACACAGCTCCTGGTGTTCATCTTTGGATTGGCCCTGCCTCTGTGTGTAGGTCGCCTGAAGGCATCTGTTCCTGCCCAGACAGGACGGGGTTAAATGAGCAGCTGATTAGCAGTCTTTGGCTCACTCAGGCTGGGGGGTGGGCAGGGTATGGAATGCGGGGTGAGCCTGCGGCAGCAGATGCCACTGTAACATTGCAACATTCTGAGGCACACTGTGTGTTCTCCCAGGGAAGTTGCCCCTGGATCAAGGGGCCCTGGCAGTGCCGGGCTGCACAGGCTCCCGGGAGGGGAGGTGTGGATAGTGACCTGTGCTTGCACACAGGCTTCTTGGTGGCTGCAGCAGCAGCCTTAGCATTTCCTACCCCTCTCTGGTGTCTGCATTGATATCCATGGCTGGCACCCATCTGTGGAGCTCCTTAAGGTGGTGCTCTGAATCCCCTCTCAACGTGCACCCTGAAACAATGGTCTCTTGCCACTTAGTCAGTTCCAGCGTTCTGCCCGGGCTCCCTCCCAGGTAGCTGTGGTGCACTAGCCCCTTCAGGCTGTTTTCACGCAGCCAACCCCAGTCCCCTCCCTGGGATCTGACCTCCGAAGCCGGAACCTCAGCTCCCAGCCCCGACCTGTCTCGGTGGGTGAGCAGACAATCCTCTCAGGCTGGTGAGTGCTGGTCACCACCGATCCTCTGTGTGGGAATCTCTCCACTTTGCCTTCTGCACCCCTGTTTCTGTGCTCTCCTTTGTGGCTCCAAAACTCCCCCCGCACCTGCCACCCACAGTCTGCCCACGAAGGGGCTTCCTAGTGTGGAAACTTTTCCTCCTTCACAGCTCCCTCCAAGAGGTGCAGGTCTCGTCCCTATTCTTTTGTCTCTGTTTTTTTCTTTTGCCTTCCCCAGTTACGTGGGGAGTTTCTTGCCTTTTGGGAAGTCTGAGGTCTTCTGACAGTGTTCATTAGGTGTTCTGTAGGAGTTGTTCCACGTGTAGATGTATTTATGATGTATTATAGGGAGGAAGGTGACCTCTACGTCTTACTCCTCTGCCATCTTTTTTTTTTTATTTTTGGCTGCCTTGGGTCATTGTTGATGCACACAAGCTTTCTCTAGTTACAGCAAGCAGAGGCTACTCTTCATTGTGGTATGCGGGCCTCTCACTGTTGTGGCCTCTCCCGTTGTGGAGCACAGGCTCCGGACCCACAGGCTCAGCGGCCGTGGCTCACGGCCTAGTCGATCCACGGCATGTGGGCTCTGCCCAGACCAGGGCACGAACCCGTGTCCCCTGCATCGGCAGGTGGATTCTCAACTACTGCGCCACCAGTGAAGCCCATCCTCCGCCATCTTGAAGGTCTCTTTATCCATATATTGTTGAATTGGTGTCTCTGTGGTAGAAAAGAGTCTTGGGTTTCTTATTCTTTCATCTTGCTCATGTATATCTCAGACATATTTTAATGCATATTAGTTGAAAGACTTTTGGAGAAATACCCTACCTAGCGTTCTTGACTGTATTTTAAGAGCATTATTAGTATCTAGCAACTAATCTCTCAGGGTGTGTCATTTATACAGATAATTAGTTTCTTCTATTGCATGTTTTTGTATTTATTTATGCCTTTCCTTATTTCATTGTTTTTTTTATTTCTTTTGATATCAGAAAGCATGTTTTTCCTGTCCTTGTCCCCACAATTCTGAGTTACCTTACTTTGTTTCCTTATATACTCACTACATCACTGTTATATAAGCATTTACGGGTGGAGAGTCTGCCTTTCTTGTTTATTACTGAATTCTCATTTCCAAAACTGAGTGAATGTTTAGTAAGTATTTGTTAGTCAACAATTCTTGCAGCTGGTTTGTATTGTGGAAGCACTGTTTACCAACGTATTCAGACAGTCTCCATTAAAATAGAAATATATTATCTGGGGGAGAAAAAACATGCCGATTCATTAGGTTCTTCTAATGCAATAGTAAGGCATACAGATAGGCTCATTTGATATTTTGGTGGAATTGTGGAGAAGAGTGTGGCATCATGGGGGAGGGAAGGAGTATTAGTGTCTTAGACATCTGGTATTAGATGTCAAAATGGGGTATCCAGAGTTCTGTTTCCTTAGTCTCCCTGTTTCGTAATGTTAACTCATTGGTTAGTTTATTTTCATGGACATTAAAATAGTAGTTATTTCCCTCCTGGGGACTATTTTTGGCATTGTGTATTGGGAATATTTCTGTTTAAATCTAGTAACATATTTTTTTTCCTTAAGAGATACTTGCAGCTACCATGTGGGTGATCGAAACTGGAGATTTATATTCTTGATGGCTTGTGTTAACTTGTCCAGAAAACCTAGTGGATTATGAGTTTAGCTAGAAAGCACATGTTAAGTAGGAACATATTAAATCCAATACTTTTAACCCTATTTCCAGAGTTGCTTTCACAAGAATGCCTTTGGTTGCCTCCTAGTGATTTATCATACCCTTAGAAACATGAGAAATATCCTCAGTAGCATTGCCCAGACTCTTGCATTTTTGAGCGCTCTATCTTGGCACCAATAACATTTTAAGTTGGTTATGTTACAGTCTTTGTGACTTTGCTGATAATAGACTTCATGTTCTTTCTTCATTCCCTGCTACACACATAAGGTCACTGACAGCCTGGACCCAGATCTATTACTGGGGAAACCCTCCCACCTGGAAGATAGTGCCTAGATATTCCCACATGAACCTCTGAGTTTCTCTAGTAGCACAATCTTTGGCTTCTGTGCTTGCATGTTTCCCAGGGACTGAGTTGTGGCCATCTATGCTCATCTGCTTCACAATACTCCCACAGGTTATAACTACAGCTATTACTTGGATTATTACATATATTTTCAATTTTTATCATGGCCAGACCATTGCCTTGGTAGAAATGATTTCTATCATACCCATGGCAGTGAGGCAAGGAAGCAGAACTTTGGTATATTTTTTACAGCCATACTTTCCTCTTCTTTAAAGACTTTTTCTTTTCTTTTCTTTTCTTTCTTTCTTTTTTTTTTGCCATGATCTTTTCTGCACCTTAATAATGCCTCCTTTTTGCTCATGTGTTATGTTCCACTCTAATCTTTTTATCCTTCCAACCCTATCAGGAAAAATGTATGGCTTACTATTGGTTAATCACATGAATTCTGTTCTTATTTACTGGCCATTTTCTCTGGCACCCATTTATTTCTGCCCTAAGACCCTAGAAATTTTATCTGCTTGCTTCTCATCTTACCAGCTGCCATTAATTACTTTTTCTTTGTGAGGTTCTGAAACCTAGGGAGCAGAACAAACACTTTCTCCTTTGTTCAGTCTTCTCTTATTTCCTTAGCAAGAATAGGGCCCTCAGCCATGTTTGCCTGTGACTCCATATTGCACTTCAAGATTCATTACAAACTACCAAGCTTGGAATAAATGTACTCTATGTTGTAGCCCCATTCTACTTATTCAAACTATTTATTCTCTCATTACTATTTCTTCAATATTGCCCTCTTCAAACCACTTTTCTTTGTACAAAGAAAACAACAACAACAAAAGAAAACCTATGTTCAAATGAACGTTGTTGCCAAACAAAGTGTGTAAGATAAAACAGGTGGGCCTACTCTAGGTAAAGGGACAGAGGAAAGTTCAGAGACACCCCAACTGCCTTCCTTCACTTCCACCTCTAAGAAGTTCAGCTAGGGCTGGATTTTCACATGAATCTATGTGAATGATGGCCTCCAGAGATGTTTAGTGCACAGCTGGTATGGTTGTGTGGGTCGCTCTGGTCCAATGTAACCTCTTATCCAGATTGAACCTTTCTCTGTTCTTTTTACTTCTCCCCTAACATTGCCATAATCATTTCAGACACTAAGCCTTTTTCCATCCTGTTCTCCAGTTGGAAATTCTGCCCCCCAACACAAACACACTTTATCTCCACTAAACCAGACTTTACCACTTCAAAATGAAGGTCTCAGTCCTGTCTCTTCTACATACCTTTCCTAACTATCCTATTTACACTGTTCTCAGGCTTCTCTAACCTGCTAGTAGTTCTGATTTACACTACTCACCTGCAATTTTGAACAGTTTTATATATGATAGCCCATCTTCCTAGTTAAACATAAAGTCTCCGGAGAACAGAAATTAATATTTTTTTTATGTTCCACAAAAGGTAGTCTAACCCAAAGCCTTGCATAGGGTAGGTATTCCAAACATATTTGTCAGATATAATTAATAAGTAATAAAATGTTAACCCTGAAAAGGCCTTTACAAATATCACTGGACAATGTACTTTCCTATGATCCAGCAACTATACTCTAAGTATCTTCCTAAGATAAATGAAAATCTGAGTACGTTTTTTAAAAACTCAGCTGTTTTCTTCCTACGTAGGAAATAACCCTGTTCTTCCCTACTATGTCTTTCTTTCCTGTGTGTCTCATTAATGTTCACATAGAACACTTCGCTTTTGATGCTTCTGGTCACAAAATGTGTTGAGGTTTTCCTCCCACAACAAGCAATTCTCTGTGACACCAGCTGGGTGTCCTACAATTTAACTCAGTTCTGACACTATCTACCCAGAGATAGGGTCAGATCCCATACGTTAAGGGCTCAGTCCCACAAGACTGCCTCCTCACCCAAACACACAATTCAGACACCAGTTGCAAGCCCAGGTTATCACCTATGCTTCTGACCAACAGGCTATAGATTGGAGGTTCCAGCGGTCCCTTCCTTGGGTTTATTAATTTGCTATTGCAGCTCACAGAACTCAGGGAAACACTTAATTTACCAGTTTCTTAAAGGATATGACAAAGGATACAGATGAACAACCAGATGAAGAAATACACAGGACGAGGTCTGGTAGGATACTGAGTGCAGGGCCTTCTCTCCCCATGAAATTGGGATGTGTCATCTTCCTGGTGTGGATGTGTTTACCAACCTGGAAGTTCTCTGAACTCTGTACTATTGGGATTTTATAGAGGTTTCCTCATGTAGACATTAGCAATTATTAACTCCTTTTCTAGCCCCTCTCTCCTCTCTGGAGAAGAGTGGGGCAACGATGATAATTCCAAGATTCTAACCATGAATCTGATGACAAGCCCCCCTCCAGGAGCTATCCAGGATCCCACTCAAAGTTGCCTCATTAGAACAAAAGATGTTCCTAGTGCTTGTGTCACTTAGGAATTTACAAGGGTTTTAGGAGCTCTGTGCCAGGAACTGGGGGACAGAGACCAATATATATTTTCTATTATGTCACAATTAAGTTCAAATGAAAGTTTCTACATGAGGAAATATACATAATTTCTGAGTTCCATTGTATTGATGTGCCATAATCTATTTAACTATCATTTTTTGGACATGAGGTTGTTTCTAATTTTTTAATATTAAAAATATAATGTTGCTGTGAATATCCTTATACATAGATCTTTGCTCACATGTCTAACTGTTTTCTAAGAATTAGCTAGAAGGAGACATTATGGCAATGGTTACCTTTTTGATGTTGTTCTTAAGTATATATTTTCAAATTGTCTTTTAGAGAAATTAGTTTATACTCTTGACAACTTCTGAGAGTGACTCTTTCTTCACCATCATCCCAACACTGGATGTTATAGTTTGTGTCTTTTTCTAAATTTTAAAATTGGATCCTCCCATTTTACTTATTGATTTCTTTTTAAAAATATTTTATCTTATATTGGAGCATAGTTGATTTACAATGTTGTGTTAGTTTCAGGTGTACAGCAAAGTGGTTCAGTTATACATATATGTATCTGCTCTTTTTCAAATTCTTTTCCCATTTAGGTTACTACAGAATATTGAGCAGAGTTCCCTCTGCTATACAGTGGTCCTTGTTGGTTATCTGTTTTAAATACAGGAGTGTGTACATGTCAATCCCAAATGCCCAATCTATCCCTCCTCCCCCACCATTCCCCCCGGTAACCACAAGTTCATTCTTTAAGTCTGTGAGGTTCTTTCTGTTTTGTAAATAAGTTCATTTGTAACATTTTTAAGATTCCAAATATAAGCAATATAATATATTTGTCTTTCTTTTTCTGACTTACTTCACTTAGTATGATAATCTCCAGGTCCATCCATGTTGCTGCAAATGGCATTATTTTGTCCTTTTTTATGGTTGAGTAATATTCCACTTATATATGTATTACATCTTCTTTATCCATTCTTCTGTTGATGGATATTTTGGTTGCTTCCATGTCCTGGCTATTGTAAATAGTGTTACAATGAGCACTGGGGTGCATGTATCCTTTGGAACCATGCTTTTCTCTGGGTATATACCCAGGAGTGGGATTGCTGGATCATATGGTAGCTCTATATTTAGTTTTTTAAAGGAACCTCCATACTGTTCTCCATAGTGACTGTATCAATTTACATTCCCACCAACGGTGTAGGAGGGCTCCATTTTCTCCACACCTTCTCCAGCATTCCAGAGTCATCAAGGAAAAAAGGGAGAGGGCTCAAATCAATAAAATTAGAAATGAAAATGAAGAAGTTACAATGGACACCACAGAAATATAAATGATCATAAGAGACTACTACAAGCAACTATATGCTAATAAAATGGACAACCTGGAAGAAATGGACAAATTCTTAGAAAGGTGCAATCTCCCAAGACCAAACCAGAAAGAAATAGAAAATACAAACAGACCAATCACAAGTACTGAACTTGAAACTGTGATTAAAATAAATTCCCAACAAACAAAAGTCCAGGACCAGATAGCTTCACAGGTGAATTCTATAAAATATTTAGAGAAAAGTTAAAACCTATCCTTCTGAAACTATTTCAAAAAACTGTAGAGAAAAAATACTCTCAAACTCATTCTATGAGGCCACTATCACCCTGGTACCAAAACCGGACAAAGGTACCACAAAAAAAGAAAATTACAGGCCAATATCACTGATGACATAGACACAAAAATCCTCAACAAAATACTAGCAAACCAAACCCAACAACACATTAAGAGGATCATACACCATGATCAAGTGGGATTTATCCCAGGGATGCAAGGATTTTTCAATATCTGCAAATCGATCAGTGTAATACACATCTACAAACTGAAGAATAATAACCATATGATCATCTCAATAGATGCAGAAAAAACTTTAGACAAAATTCAACACTGATTTATGATAAAAACTCTCCAGAAAGTGGGCATAGAGGGAACATACCTCAACATAATAAAGGCCGTATACACAAACCTACAGCTAACATCATACTCAATGGTGAAAAGCTGAAATTATTTCCTCTAAGATCAGGAACAAGACAAGGATGTCCACTCTCACCACTTTTATTCAACATAGTTTTGGAAGTCTTAGCCATGGCAATCAGAGAAGAAAAAGAAATAAAATGAATACAAATTGGTAAAGAAGTAAAGCTGTCACTGTTTGCAGATAACATTGATTTTTTTTTTAACATCTTTATTGGGGTATAATTGCTTTACAATGGTGTGTTAGTTTCTGCTTTATAACTGAGTGAATCAGTTATACATATACATATGTTCCCATATCAACATTGATTTTTAAGAGGTCTTTATATAATGTTTTTATCCCTTTGCCTTGGGTCTTTTTCAAATATTTTTCTGTTTGTTTTCTTGTAACTTTGATTCATTTTTATTTATAGAAGTTAAAAAAAATTTTAAGTTCTTTTTTGAATTTTATTTTATTTATTTTTTTATATAGCAGGTTCTTATTAGTTATCTATTTTATACACATTAGTGTATATATGTCAATCCCAATCTCCCAATTCATACCACCCCCCCCCACACACACACCACTTTTCCCCATTGGTGTCCATCCGTTTATTCTCTACATGTGTGTCTCTATTTCTGCCCTGCAAACTGGTTCATCTGTACCGTTTTTCTACGTTGTACATATATGCATTAATATACGATATTTGGTTTTCTCTTTCTGACTTCCTTCACTCTGTATGACAGTCTCTAGATCCATCCACGTCTCTACAATGACCCAGTTTCGTTCCTTTTTATGGCTAATATTCCACTATATATATGTACCACATCTTCTTTATCCATTCGTCTGTCGATGGGCATTTAAGTTGCTTCCATGACCTGGCTATTGTAAATAGTGTGGCAATGAACATTGGGGTGCATGTGTCTTCTTGAATTATGGCTTTCTCTGGGTATATCTCCAGTAGTGGGATTGCTGGGTCATATGGTAATTCTAGTTTTAGTTTTTTTTTTTTTTTTTTTTTTTTTGCGGTACGCGGGCCTCTCACTGTTGCGGCCTCTCCTGTCGTGGAGCACAGGCTCCGGCCACGCAGGCTCAGCGGCCATGCCTCACCGGGCCAGCCGCTCCGCAGCATGTGGGATCCTCCCGGACTGGGGCACGAACCCGTGTCCCCTGCATCGGCAGGCGGAACCTCAACCACTGCGCCACCAGGGAAGTCCTATTTTTAGTTTTTTAAGGAGCCTCTTTACTGTTCTCCATAGTGGCTGTATAAATTTATATTCCCACCAATAGTGCAGGAAGGTTCCCTTTTCTCCACACCCTCTCCAGCATTTGTCGTATGTAGATTTTGTGATGATGCCCATTCTGTAAAATTTTTATTTAAACAAATACTCTAATTCTTTCTTTTGTGGTTTTTGCTTTTAAGATCATGCTTAGAAAGGCCATTCTCATCCTTTATCCCAATAATTTAATCTAGAACCCCCTCACCATGTATAATATTCAGTTTTACAACATAGCTGTGTTCTAGGGAAGTATTGATTGGCTTATGCTTCAAAATAAAAATGGCTTTTTCTCTACAGGGTAGCTGTCAATATGTCTGCTTATCCCAAAGCACTATGTCCAACCATGTGTTGATTACTCCCAAGTCTGTATCTCCAGCATACACCTGTCTTCATCTGTATGCCCCAAATTATCAGCAGAACAATTAGCCTGTTCAAAATTGAACTCATTATTCTTTTTACCCCATGCTCAGTCTCCAACCTGCTCTACTCCTTTTCTCTTGTATCAATATTTGGTTCCATCTTCCATTGTTTAAACTAGAAATTCAAGAGTCATCTTAGCCTTCTTCTTTCCCCTCATCTCCAATACCCAGTCCTGTCACCTTTACCTTCTAAATATGTCTTCAATTTTCTCAGTTCTCCTCTACTTTGACTCTTTCTGTCATAGCTTAGCTTTGACTGATTAAAAATCTGTAGCCAGAATCTTACAGAGACTTTTTTTTTTTTTTCTGTACGTGGGCCTCTCACTGTAGTGGCCTCTCCCATTGCGGAGCACAGGCTCCGGACGCGCAGGCCCAGCGGCCATGGCTCACGGGCCCAGCCACTCCGCGGCATGTGGGATCTTCCCAGAACGGGGCACGAACCCGTGTCCCCTGCATCAGCAGGTGGACTCTCAACCACTGCGCCACCAGGGAAGCCCTACAGAGACTTTTTATCATCATCTCCTTGACTCCTGCCTTGTTTCCCTCTACTTCATTCTCCTACTAGGGTAATCTTTTAAACTAGAAAATTTGGTCTTGTCATTCTCCTGCTTAGAATTAAACAGTGGTTGCCCATCAAGACTAAATTCCTATCCTTTAATTTGGAATAAAAGGCCTTTTGCGAAGTGACCCTTGTTTTCTTTCTCCTATTACTTTCTGCATGAACCCCTTGTAATTTCCCTAGTATATCATGATGTCAGGTGCTAGGATTTTTAGTTTGCTGCTCCCTCTGCTGGTAATGTTATCCTCATTCCTTGTCAAATTGTCTTATTCTTATCTTTCAAGACTCTATACTCTGTTTCTTTAAGGGTTCCCTTGAGGACACAATACTATGAGTTAGATGATCCTTCTCTGTGCTCTCACGGTAGCCTGCGTTTACCTCTATCATGGCACTTAGCACACTATATTGTAATTTTTATTTGTCTACACTGTATTTAGAGCTTTCTTGGGAGAATGGCTGTTGCTAGCTTTTTCAAGATTGCACCACAACTCCTAACACAGTACCTGTCACGTGGTAAGCCTCAATAAATATATGTTGAATATATAATGAATAGATGACTTTCTAGAACTGTCAATTCCCTGCAAAATTCCAGTAATTGGAAAAGAAATAGAAGTGTCTTTAAATGCTGCATTCTATTTGTATTCAGATTTAATTTTCTAATGAATCTTACTTTTGTGGTATTTAATTTTTACTTGTGATTTTAATAATTTATATGAGGAGCACTAAAGTTTGTTCAATTCACACAGAAATTGAATGTCTGCTTCTGTTGTCCATGTGGGACCAGGAGCAGCTTTCCTGACCACAGAAGCTGAGGGCCCTGCTGTCTTTCTTTCTCCATACATATCCAGCACTGGAATACTGCATATGAATAGGAATTATCACAATACTGGTCTCTGGATTAGGGGCCAGGACTTGAATTTTCCACCTTTGACATAACAGTGTTGGAAATCAAATTCTTAACTGGCTTTACAATATCTTAAGACCAAATTATTGGTGGCACTTAAGAGGTAATTTGGCCCAGTACACCATAGCTTCATTGACTGACAAGCATAGGAGTTTGTTTAAAGTGTTCTAAAATTTCTTGGTAATCAGTTAAGGGTATAGAGTTCTCCATATTTTGTGATGCACTAGTCATGTTATTCCAATGAGCTTTGCTTTCCAGTATTCAAGGAATGGAGATTTTTGGTTGATCAGTGATTTTGACCGATAGAGGCATCATACCTGCCAGTCATAAAGTCTCCATTAATACATTCTTTTAAAAATTGTGGTAAAATATAAATAATATAAAATTTACCATTTTAATATTTTTAAGTATACTGTTCAGTGGCATTAAATACATTCTCAACCACACCAGTAACCATCTCTAGAACTTTTGTTACCTCAAACTGTAATTCTGTATGCATTAAAAAATAGCTCTTCATTCTCCCCTCCTCACAGACCCTGGAAACCACCATTCTACTTCATGTCTCTATGAATTTGCCTGTTCAGGGTATGTCATATAAGAGTAATCATACAATATTTGTACTTGTGTTTTTGACTTATTTCACTTAATGTAATGTCTTCAAGTTTCATCCTTGTTGTAGCATCTGTTGTCAGAATTTCATTCCTTTTATAGTATTCCATTGTATATGTATACTACATGCTGTTTATCCAATTATCTATCAGTGGACACCTGGGTTGTTTTAATCTTTTGGCTATTGTGAATAATGCTGCTGTGAGTGCACAAAAATACTTTTTCCCCTGTTTTCAATTCTTTTATATATATATTTGGAAGTTGAATTACTGGATCATAAGATAATTCTATGTTTATGTTTTTGAGGAACGGTCATACTGTTTTCCACAGTGACTGCACCATTTAACATTCATACCAGCAATGAAAAGAATTCCACTTTCTCCACATCCTGGCAACATGTATTGTTTTCTGATTTTTAAAATAATAATCATCCTAATGGATATGAAGCCATTTTCATGGGTGTGAGGTGATATTGTGTTTTTTACTTGCATTTCCCTAATGATTGGTGATATTTACCATGTTTTCATGTGCTTAAAGGCCATTAGTGTGTCTTCTTTGGAGAAATGTCTATTCAAGTCAATTACCCCTTTATAAATTAGGTTGTTTATACTATTAAGTTGTAGGAGCTCTTCATATATTCTGGATATTATTCCCTTATCAGGTATGTGCTTTGCAAATATTTTCTCTCATTCAGTGGGTTTTCATTTTGCCCTGTTGATAGTGTATCTTAAGGCACATTTTTTTCTTTTTATCATGGTGAGGTTTGGCTCATTTATTTTTCCTTTGGTTGTCTGTAGTTTTGGTGTCATATCCAAGAAATTATTTCAAATTCAATGTTATGAAGCTTTACCCCTCTACTGTCATCTAAGAGTTTTATAGTTTTAGCTCTTATGTTTAGGACTTTGAGCTCCATTTTGAGTTAATTTTTGCATATGGTGTTATATAACGGTTTCATTTCAATGTTTTACATGTGAATATCCAATTTTCCCAGCACTGTTTCTTGAAGAGATTGCCTGTTTTCCACCAAACGGTCTTTGCCCCCTTGTGGATAATCATTTGACTATAAATGTAAGGGTTTATTTCTGGGCTTTGTATTCTATTCCATTGTTCTATATATCTTTACTTATGCCAGTGCTACACTGTTTTGATTACTGCAGCTTTGTAGTAAGTTTTGAAATCAAGAAATGCAACTTTGTCAACTTTGTTCTTTTTCAAGACCATTTTGTCTATTTGGGGTCCCTTGAGATTCCAAATGAATTTTACCATGGATTTTTCTATTTCTGCAGACAACATTTTGGGATTTTGATTGGAATTTCATTAAATTTGTACATCACTTTGGGTAGTACTGATATCTTAACAATATTAAATTTTCCAATCCATGAGCACAGGCTGTTTTTCCATTCATTATGTCTTTAATTTCTTTCAGTAATGTTTTGTAGTTTTCAGTATACAAGTCTTTCTCACATTCTTGGTTAATTAATTCCTAAGTATTTTATTCTTTATGATGCCATTGTAAATGGAATTTTAAAGTTATTATTTTATGTATTTATTTTATTGAGATATAATTTGCATATAACATTGCATATATTTGAGATGCACAATGTATTGGTTTGTTACATTTGTATATTACAATATGATTATTATACTAGCATTAGCTAATACCTTTATTACGTCCCATAATTATCATTTCTTTTTTGTGTTGAGAACAATTAAGATCTAGTCTTAGCAACTTTGAAGCTTATAATACAGTATTGTTGATTATAATCACCATATTGTCCATTAGATCTCCAGAACTTATTTATCTACTAGTTCAAGTTTGTACCCTTACAATCTCCCAAAATCTGCACTCCAGACCCTGATACTCACCATTCTACTCTCTGTTTTAATAAGTTCAGGTTTTTTTAGATTCTACATATAAGTGATATCATACAGCACTTGTAATTTCTCTGTCTGACTTATCTCACCATAATGCCCTCAAGGTCCATCCATGTTGTCGCAAATGGCAGGATTTCTTTTTTTTTTTTTTTTATATTGAGAATCTTTTCATGTACCTATTGGTCATCTGTATGTCTTCTGTGGAAGAAAAATGTCTATTTAGGTCCTTTAGCCATTTTCAAATTGGATTATTTGCTTTATTTGCTATAGAGTTGTATGATTTCTTTATATATTTGGGACATATTTCCCTTATCAGATATATGGTTTGCAAATACTTTCTCCCATTCTGTAGGTAGCCTTTTAAATTTATTGATTGTTTCCTTTGATGTGGAGAAGCTCTTTAGTTTAATGTAGTCCCACTTATTTATTTTACTTTTTGTTGCCTGTACTTTTGGTGACTTCTTCAAGAAACCATTGCCCAGAACAATAATCCTGGACAGAAATCAAGGATCTTTCCCCCTATGATTTCTGCTAGGAGTTTTACAGTTTCAGGCCATACATTTAAATCTTTCATCCATTTCAACTCTGCTTTTGTGAGTACTGTGAGATAGGGGTCTAGTTTCATTCTTCACATGTGGATATCCAGTTTTCCCAGCACCATTTACTAAGAAACTGTCCTTTCTCCATTGTGGGTTCTTGGCACCCTTGTTAAAAATTAGTTGACCATATAGGTGAGGGTTTTTGTCTGAGCTCTCTGTTCTGTTCCACTGATCTAATTGCCTGTTTTTATGCCAGTACCATATTATTTTGATTACTATAGCTAGGTAATATAGTGTGAAATCAGGTATTGTGATGCCTCCAGAATTTTTTTTAATCAGTGCCCTTTAAAAAAATCAACTATATTTCAAATATAGTTGAATAAATATTTATATATTCTTTTTCAGATTCTTTTCCACTATAGGTTATTACATGATATTGAATATAGTTCCCTGTGCTATACGGTAGGTTCTTGTTGTTTATCTATTTTATATATGATAGTGTGTATCTGTTAATCCAAAATTCCCAATTTATCCCTCCCCCCTTTTTCCTCTTTGGTAACCATAAGTTTGTTTTTTATGTCTGTGAGTCTATTTCTGTTTTGTAAGTAATTCATTTGTATCAGATTTTTAGATTTTACATATAAGTAATATCACATGATATTTGTCTTTCTCTGTCTGACTTACTTTACTTAGTATGATAATCTCTACGTCCATGTGTGTTGCTGCAAATAGCATTCTTTCTTTTTTTTTTAATGGCTGAGGAATATTTCACTATATATATATATACCCCATCTTCTTTATCCATTCATTTGTTGATGGACATTTAGGTTGCTTCCATATCTTGGCTATTGTAAATAGTGCTGCTGTGAACATTAGGGTTCATTTATCTTTTTGAATTAGCATTTTCATCTGCTAATATTTTGTTGAGAATTTTTAAATCTATATTCATCAGGGATATTGCATTATAGTTTTTTTCCTTGTAGTGTCCTTATCTGTGTTTGTTATCAGAGTAATCCTGGCCTTGTAAAATGAATTTGAGTGTTCTTTCCTCCTCAATTTTTTGTAAGAGCTTGAGAAGGATTGGCATTAATTCTTTAAACATTTGGTAGAATTCACCAGTGAAACCATCTGGTCCAGGTCTTGTCTGTGTTGGGAGGTTTCTGATTACTGATACAATTTCCTTATTCATTATTGGTCTGTTTAGATGTTTTATTTCTTCATTATTCAGTCTTCATCATTCATGTGTTTCTAGGAATTTATCAATTCCTGCTAGGTTATCCAGTTTGTTGGCTTATGATTACTCATAGTAGTCTCTTATAATCCTTTGCTTTTCTGTGGTATCAGTTGTAATGTCTGCTCTTTCATTTCTCATTTTATTTATTTATTTTATTTATTAAAAAATTTTAATATCTTTATTGGAGTATAATTGCTTTACAATGGTGTGTTAGTTTCTGCTTTATAACAAAGTGAATCAGTTATACATATATATATGTCCCCATATCTCCTCCCTCTTGCATCTCCCTCCCTCCCACCCTCCCTATCCCAGCCCTCTAGGTGGTCACAAAGCACCGAGCTGATCTCCCTGTGCTATGTGGCTGCTTCCCACTAGCTATCTATTTTACGTTTGGTAGTGTATATATGTCCATGCCACTCTCTCACTTTGTCCCAGCTTACCTTTCCCCCTCCCCATATCCTCAAGTCCATTCTCTAGTAGGTCTGCTTCTTTATTCCTGTCTTACCCCTAGGTTCTTCATGACATTATTTTTTTCTTAGATTCCATATATATGTGTTAGCATACAGTATTTGTTTTTCTGTTTCTGACTTACTTCACTTTGTATGACAGACTCTAGGTCCATCCACCTCACTACAAATAACTCAATTTTGTTTCTTTTTATGGCTGAGTAATATTCCATTGTATATATGTGCCACATTCTCATTTTATTTATTTGAGTTTTCTCTCTTTTATTTCATAGTTAATCTAGCTAAATATTTGCCCCCTCCCCTCTTTTTTCTTAGAACAAGCTCTTAGTTTTATTGATCATTCCCATAGTTTTTCTGGTCTTTGTATCATTTAATTTTGCTCTGCTCTTTGTTATTTCCTTCCTTCTACTAACTTTGGGCTCCATTTGTTCTTCTTTTTATAGTTCCTTTTGCTGTAAATTGAAATTGTTTACTTGAGGACTTTCTTGTTTCTTAATATAGGTGTTTATTACTATAAGCTTCCTTCTAAGAAGTGCTTTTGCAACATTCCATAGGTTTTGATATGTTGTGATTCAATTTTCATTTGTTTTAAGATACTTCTTGACTTTCTTATTTCTTCTTTGACCTATTGGTTTTTCAGGAATGTGTTGTTTAATTTCCATATATATGTGAATTTTCTAGCTTTCCTTCTGCCATTGATTTCTAGTTTCATATTGTTTTGGTCAGAAAAGATACTTGGTATGTTTCAATCTCTTAAGTTTGTTAAGGTATTTTGTGACTTATCATGTGATCTATCCTGGAGGTTGTTCCATGTGTGCTTGAGAAGAATGTGTATTGTGGTACTGTTGGAATGTTCTATATATGTCTGTTAAGTCCATTTGGTCTGAAGCATCTTTCAAATCCCTTATTTCCTTACTTATTTTTGGTCTGAATGATCTATTTATTGTTGAAATTGTGGTATTGAAGTCTCCTACTATTATAGCATTGCTGTTTGTTTTTCTCTTCAGATCTGTTAATAATTAATATATTTAGTTTCTCCAATGTTGGATGCATGTATATTTGAAATTGTTATATCTTAATGAATTGATCCCTTTATCATTATATAGTGACCTTATTTATCATTTATTACAGTTTTTGATTTAATGTCTATTTTGGCTGATATAAGTATAGCTACCCCAGATCTCTTTTGGTTTCTATTTGCTTGAAATGTCTTTTCCCATCTTTTCCTTTTCAGTCTGTGAATGTATTTAAGGTTTAAGTGAGTCTCTTATAGTCAAAACACAGTTGGGTTTTGTTTTTTTATTCCATTCAGCCACATCAGTCCATTTACATTTAAAGCAATAATTGATAAGTAGGGACTTAACTATTGCCATTTTGTTAATTGCTTTCTTATTGTTTTGTAGTTCCTTAGTTACTTTATTCCTCTCTTGCTGTCTTCCTTTGTGAATTGATGATTTTTTTATACTGGTATGCTTTTTTTCCTTATCATTTGTGTATCTGTTATAGGTTTTTGCTTTGTGATTACAATGAACCTTTCATCATACTTCTTATAGTTATAACTGCACATCTTAAGCTGATAACACCTTTACTTCAATTCTAAAAGAAAGTTCTACCCATTTACTTGCCCACCATTTATGTTGATGTCCCAGTTTATATCTTTTATATTGTATGTCCCTTAACCTATTATTGTAGCTATAGTTATTTTTGACACTTTTGTTTCTTAATTATATGCTAGATTTCAAAGTGATTTATATAATACCATTGCAGTATTAGAGTATTTTGAATTTGACTGTATATTCATCTTTATCAGTGAATTTTATACTTTCATATGTTTTCACATTACTAATTCATGGCTTATTGCTTCTGTTTCAAGAACTCTCTTTTGCATTTCTTGTAGAGCAGGCTTAGTGGTGATAAATTTCATCAACTTTTGTCTGGGCAAGTCTGTATCTCACCTCCATTTCTAAATGAGAGCTCTGCTAGGTAAAGTGCTCTTGGTTGACAGTTTTTTTTTTTTAATTTGAGCACTTTGAGCATATCATGACACTCCCTCTCCTGGCCTTCAAAGTTTCTGCTGGGAAATATGCTGATAACCTTATTGAGATTCCTTTGTACATAATGATTCTTTTTTCTCTTGTTACTTGCATTTTTTTTTCTGTAATTTTTGAGAACTTGAATATAATGTGTAGGTGAAAATTTCTTTGAGTTGAAACTCTTTGGGGATTTTTGAGCTTCCATCTCTGTCTCCAGATTTGGGAAGCTTCAGCCATTATTTTTAATAAAGTTTCTGTCCCTTTCTCTCTCTTCTCCTTCTGGGACTACCCTAATGTGGCCATTGTTTCTTTTGATCATGTCCCACAGTTCACTCTTTTTCTTTCTAATTTCTTCATTTTCTTCTGAGTGGATAACATCAAGAGATCTGTCTTCAAGCTCACAGATCTTTTCTTCTGATTTTTGAGCCTGCCGTTGAAGCAATCTATTGCATTTTTAAGATTTCATTCATTGTATTCTTAATCTCTAGAATTTCTGTTTGGCCTTTTAAAAAATGATTTCTATTTCTTTGTTGAACTTTTTGTTCATGTATTTGTGCATGTATTGTTTTCCTGAGCTCATTGATTTGTCTGTGTTCTTTAGAATCTCACTGAGCTTTCTTAAAATAATTATTTTGAATACTTTTCAGATAACTTGCAGATCTCCATTTATTTGTGCCAGTTATTAGAATATCATTGTGTTCCTTTGGTGGTGCCATGTTTCCTTGCTTTTTCCTTTTGCACTTATGGCTGTGCATTTGAAGGCACAGTTACCTCTTCCAGTCTTTTTGAACTGGCTTCAGTGGAGGAAAATCTTTCACCTGGAGGTGGCTGTAAAAGTCATTGGCTGCATGGGATGCAGCATGATTGGTTCCTGAGAAGGCACAATATTGTAGTCTCCATGACACTCCATCAGCTGAGATTGATATTGACCAGACTGTGG
Organism: Lipotes vexillifer; assembly: GCF_000442215.2. Lineage (NCBI taxonomy): Eukaryota > Metazoa > Chordata > Mammalia > Artiodactyla > Lipotidae > Lipotes > Lipotes vexillifer. Next base: position 1,315,283 of record NW_006791331.1, on the reverse strand, counting down.
GGTCTTCTGTCGTCTAGACTGCAGACAATCTGCACGTGGCAGTGGCAGGTAAGGCTATTGGGATATTTGCATATGAGAGCTACTGAGGTGTTCCTGTTTTCCTTTCTTTTTTTATGGAAGGAAGTTCTAACCAAGGGAACCCTTCTTAGTGCCTGATCTGGTGTGCTGGCACTCAGGGCACTCAGAGCAGTATTGGCGCTGGAGTCCTAGAGTCAGGTGTATGTGAAACTATCACAGTGCCTGGTTTCTGGGGCACAGGTGCACTTGCTGTGGTTATGACATTGGTGTCCAACATGAGGACACGTGCAAATATCCCATAGAACTATTACATGGGTCTCACCACTGTGACTCTGGCAGGCAAGGGGTGGGTACAACAGTGGCATAGGCCCTGGGATGACAAGGCATAATGGTGGGTAGGGTGCAGTACTAGCATAGCCTGGTGACGGTGGGTCAAAGTCTCAGCTCTGACCACAGGGGGCAGTCACAGGATAGCTGCAGCACATCTCTGATTGCAGCCTGTTAAATCCGTGTGTCAGAACCTGGGGAAATGGGCTCAAAACAGAGGCATCATGGCCCTGGCCATGATGATTCAGAGCTGTGACCTTGGACTTGGCAGTTCCAATATTGACTGGTCACGGGTAGGACCTGAAACCTGGGGGTGAGGCTCAGGACAGTGACAGCACTGTCTCAGCAATCATGGGTCAGAGATGTGGCCTGGGACCTGGGGACATGACTCAGGTCAGCAGTAATGTCACTGACAATGAGGGTTCAGAGTATTGATCTGGGATAAGGATGGAGCTTGGGCAGCAACAGCCCAGTGACAACATTGACATGTTAGAGTCTTAATCTGCAAAGGGATGAGGCTTAAGCTAGTGGCAGCATCCCTGGCATCCCTGGCATTCCACCCCATAGCTGTGACATGGAATGCTGTGGTTGGAACTCAGCGTGGCAGCAGGATGGCCCCAATAGTGGCAGTCAAAGCATGACTTGGGACCTAGGGGGTGGGGCTCAAGCAGCAGTAGCAGCACCTGTGGCATTGATGATTCAAACTGTTACCCAGAACTTGGTGAGTGGGGCTCAGGGCAGTGGTAGCAAAGTCCTTAAAATGGTGATCAAGCATGACTTAGGACTTGGGGGCAGTGCTCTGGGTAGTGGCAGCACCCTTTGCACTGTCATTTAAAGCTGTAACCTGGAGCCCAGCTGGTAGGACTCAGTGTGGCTGCAGCATAACTCAAATAATGGCAGCCAAATCATGACTTGGGATCCTGGGGCCAGAGGTCAGGGCAGTCAAGGCCACCCAGAGAGTGATGGGACAAAGCTGTGACCTGGGGCTAAAGGTGGGCAATGAGCAGTGGGAGTTTTAGTCTCATATATAGTGAGGTGCTGTGGTAAGAGATTCCTGAGAGCAGGGCACAGCAGCAACTGGGGTCCCTGAGGTCAAGACTCACCTCAGCAACAGTTCCTGCCTCTGGGAGTAGATGCAGAGGGTGCACTGTAAGCCACTCCATCAGTTGGGATCAGTAAAGACTGTGGCAGAATTTCTGGATATTTATCCAAAGAATATGAAAACACTAATTCAAAAAGGTATATGCACACTTGTGTTCATCACAGCATTATTTACAATAGCCAACCTGAGTCCATCAATGGATGAATTGATAAAGAAGATATGATATGTATATCATATCTCATATATATATATATATATATATATATATATATATTACACACACACACACACATATAAATTGCTATATATAAACCTCATACTAACCACAAACCAAACATCTGTAATAGATACACACAGAAAAAAGTTTGATATATACTACTCAGCCATAAAAATTATAAAATCTTGCCATTTGCAATAACGTGTTGGACCTTGAGAGTATTATGCAAAGTGAAATAAGCCAGATGAAGAAAGACAAATACCATATGATTTCACTCATATGTGGAATATAAAAAAAAAAATACCAAAATAAATGAACAAAACAAACCAAACAAAAGCAAGCACATAGATACAGAGGAGAGAGTGCTGGTACCTGATGGGAAGGGGTGGAGGGGAGGACAAAATGGGTAAATGGGATCAACTGTATACTGATGTAAATTTTTGGTGGTGAACACAGTATAGTGTATGCAGAAGAAGAAATATAATGTTGTACACATGAAATTTATGTAATGTTATAAACCAATGTTCCATCAACAGAATTAAATTTTCTAAAAAGTCCCTTAAAAAAGAAGACTGCAGGAGATCTCTGTAACAAAGGCTGCAAATGTCCACAATGGTGAGGCTTGCTGGGGTTCTGTTTTCCTTCTCTCTGTGTGGTGAAATTCCTTGGAAGGGATTCCCTCTGGTACTGAGCTGCTCCCAACTGGTAGATGGGGTGGTGCAGGCAAAATGCTTCCTGTATTTTTCTACACAACCATCCTCGATTTTTGAGTTCTGCATGTTTTTTTGCTGCATTTTTTTCTTGTCCAGAGCTTTCCTTGAGCAGTTTTCTTTGGTCTGTGATTATTTATTTACTGTTCCTCTTGTGATTTTTTGTGGGGGAAGTACAAGCATTGGAGACTCTTAGCCCTCCATCTTGCTGATGTCACCTGCATTCATTTTCTTAATTTCCCTTTTGAAATGTTCCTTGTTTGTATATAGAAACACAACTGATTTTTGTGTTGATTTCTTATCACGCAACTTTGTTGAATTTATTTATTAGTTCTAACAGTTTTCTTGTGGCATCTCTGCGGTCTTCTACATATGAGATATTACCTGCAAATAAAGATAATTTTACTTCTTCCTTTTCAATCGGATTAATTTTGTTATTTATTTTTCTTGCCTAATTTCTCTGGCTAAAACTTTCAATACTATGTTGAATATAAGTGGCAGAAGTGAATATTCTTGTCTTCTTCCTGATCTTAGAGGAAAAGCTTTCAGTCTTTCACCATTGAGTATGATGTTAGCTATAGGTTTTTAAATATATGGCCTTAACCATTTTGAGGTTTTTTTCTCAAAAAGTTTTCTTCTATTCCTAGTGATGAGTATTTTTATCATGAAAATTTGAATTTTTTCAAATGCTTTTTCTGCATCATTTGAGTCGACCGTGTGTTTTTTCCCCTGTTGTTCTGTTGTAGTGTATTACATTGATAGATTTTCTTATATTGAACCATCATTGCATTCTGGGAATAAATCCCAATTGATCATGATGTATAATTCTTTAATCTGCTACTGAATTTGGTTTGTATTTTTGTCAAGGATTTTTACATAAACCTTCAAAAAGGATATTGGTCTTTAGTTTTCTTTTCTTGAAGTGTCTTTGTCTGATTTCAGTATCAGGGTAATATTGACCTCATAGAATAAGTTATGAAGTGTTCCCTCCTCTACAGTTTTTGAGTTTGAGAAGAATTGGTGTTATTTATTTCTTCTTTAAGTGTTTGGTAGAATTAACCAGTGAAGCCATCTGGTCCAGGACTTTTCCTTGTTGGGAGGTTTTGATTACTGATTCAATTGTCTTATTATTTGTAGTTCTATTCAGATTCTGTTTCTTTGTAATTCAGGCTTGATAGCTTTCAAGTTTTTAGGAATTTTCCATTTCATCTATGTTACTCAATTTGTTGGCATACCACTGTTCATAGTACTACAGTATAATCTGTTTTGTTTCTCTAGAATTGGTAGTAATGTCATCACTTTCATTTCTGATTTTAGAAATTTGAATTATCTGCCTTTTCCTTGGTCAATCCAGGTAAAGCTTATTCAATTTTTTAATCTTTTCAAAGAAATCAACTTTGGGTTTTTGTTGATTTTCTTTATTATTATTATTTAAAAATTATATCATCTCTAACCATTATTATTTCCTTCCTTCTGCTAGGTTCAGGTTTAGTTTGTTTCCCTTTTTCTTGTTCTTTAAGTTGAAAATTTACCTTATTGATTTATTGCTTTCTTGTAATATAAGAATTTGACAGCTTATAAATTTCCCTCTTAGCATTGATTTTGCTGCATCCTACAAGTTTTGATATGTTGTAATTTCATTTTCATTAGTCTCTATGCATTTTTAATTTTACTTTTGATTTCATCATTGACTTGTTTGTTTAAGACAACTGTTGCTTAACTTCCACATATTGTGAAATTTCCATTTTTTCCCTGTTCTTGATTTCTAACTTGATCCTGTAGTGGCTAGAGAAGATAGTTTGTATCATATCTATTTAAAAAAAATCTTCTGAGGCTTTTTTGTGGCCTACCGTTTGGTCTATCCTAGAAAATGTCCCATGTGCACTTGAAAAGAATGTGTATTCTGTTGCTGTTCTGTAGAGTGTTCTGTATATGTCTTTTAGAAGTTGGCATTTTTTCAAGTCCTTTATTTCCTTACTTATCTTATGTCTTCTTGATCTAAGAATTATTGAAAGTGGGTTGTTGAGGTCCTCAACTATTATTTCGAACTGTGTATTTTTGCCTTCTGTCAATTTTGTTGAACAAAGTTTGGGAGTTTGTTATTAGGTGCATAAATATTTATAATTGTTATTTGTTCCTTCTTTATTGAAACTTGTTAATAAACAATGTCCTTTGTTCCATGTAAACTTTAAAGTATATTTTGTCTGAAAATGGCACAGCTCCCTCAGCTCTCTTTTGGTTACTGTTTATGTGGTGTATTATTTTATGTACGTTTACTTTCAACCTATTTTTGTCTTTAGATCTTAAGTGAGTCTTTTGTAGAAAGCATATAGTTGGATTTTGTTTTTTTAAAATCTATTCTGCCAATTTTTATTGATTGGAGAGTTAAGTCTATTGACATGTAAAGTAAGTACTGGTAAAGAGTGACTTGCTTCTGCAGTTTGGTTATTTGCTATATGCTTTCTACCGTTTTTGTCCATTATATCCTTGGTTACCATCTTTTGTATTTAGTTCATTTTTTACAGTGATACATTTAAATTCCCTTCTAATTTCCTTTTATATGTATTCAATAGTGATTTTCTTTGTGGTTACCATAGGCATAACGTTTAATGTCCTAAAGTTACAACAGTTTAATTTGAGTTCATACCAGCTTAACTTCAATAGCATACACAAACTCTACTCCTATATATCTCCATTACCAGCCTCTTTTAGTTATTGATGTCACAAATTACACTTTTTATACATTGTGTTCCCCCAAGCATAGACTTATACTTTGTATGAATTTTTTCTTTTAAATCATCTAGAAAATAAAAAGTGGAGTTACAAAGCTACATTGCTTGCATAATTGTCCATATTTTTACCTTTACTGACACCTTTATTTCTTCACATGGCTTCAAGTTATTGTGTAGCATTTTTTGAATCCCAACCTGAAATAGTCTCTTTAGCATTTCTTGAAATGGTAGTGGTAATGAACTCCCTCAGTTTCTATTTATCTGGAAATGTCTTAATTTCTTTCTCATTTTTGGAGAAGAGTTTCACTGGATACAGATTTGTTGGTTGACAGTATTTTTCTTTATGTACTTCTAATATATCAGTATTTATATATCAGTATTTTGGCTTCCAAGGTTTCTGATGAAAAAAACCTATTGACAATATTATTGAGCAGCCCATAATGTGGTGAGTCACATTTGTCTTGCTGCTTCCAAGATTATCTTTGTCTTTGGTTTTTGAAAGTTTGATTATAATGTCATGGTGTGGGTTTCTTTGGGTTTATTTTACTTAGAGTTTGTTGAGCTTCTTGGATTTATAGATTCATATCTTTCCTCAAATTTGAGAAATTTTGTTTATCATTTCCTCAAATAATCTCTCTTCCTTTATCTTTCTCTCTCTTTTTTCTCAGACTCCTATAATACATATTAGTCTGCTTGATTGTTTGCATAAATACCTCAGGCTTTGGTCACTTTGCTGCACTCCTTTTTCTTTTTTGTTCCTCTGAATCAAATAATTACAAATGTTCTATATTGTTTATTGATTCTTTCTTTTCCTTGCTCAACTCTACTATTAAGCCCCTCTAGTGAATTTTTCAATTCATTTATTACATTTTTATTCTTTTTTTTTTTTTTTTTTTTTTTTTTTTTTTTTTTTTTTTTTTTTTTTTTTTTTTTTTTTTTTGCAGTACGTGGGCCTCTCACTATTGTGGCCTCTCCCGTTGTGGAGCACAGGCTCCAGACGTGCAGGCTCAGTGGCCATGGCTCATGGGCCTAGCCACTCCATGGCATGTGGGATCCTCCCAGACTGGGGCATGAACCTGCATCCCCTGCATCGGCAGGCAGAATCTCAACCACTGCACCACCAGGGAAGCCCCAGTTATTACATTTTTAGTTCAGAAATTTATTTTTGCTTCATTTTATAATTTCTATCTTTGTTGATATTCTCATTTTGTTTATATATGGTTTTCCAAATTTCCTTTAGTCCTTTGCTTGTGTTTTTCTTTAGCTCTTTGAGCATTTCAAGATAGTTTTTAGTATAAATTAAAGTATAACTTTGTATAATCAGTCATAATCCTGTATTACTTTAGGGGTGGTTGCTTCACTTTAGTTTCTTCCTTCAAATGTGGGTGTTTTACAGCTAGTTTTTTTTTTTAATATTCTTTGTAGGTTTTGTTGTTGTCACTGCTGCTGAAAATTGGGCTTTTAAAAACACAGTCACCTCACCTAGTGTGTGCATACTGGCTGGGTGCTAAGGAAGTTCTTCATTAATTGACTTGTTCTTGGTTCTTAGTTTTGCAATCAGCCTGAGGAAAAAAACTAAAGTCCTCTAAAGTCATTTTGGAGCATGCATTCTGCTTGAGCTTGTTTGTTTGTGGTGTTTCACATTTCCCATTATATACAGGCACTTTTATATTCTTAATTTACCAGAGAGATTTACTCCAAGTTTACTTCAGGACCTTTGATGATCTATTTTATAACTACACCCATAATCTCTTGTCCCAGGCCTCTGGGGTTTAATCTCTGCAGCTTTCCTCAGCAAAAAACCACTACTTCTCCCTGCCTGAAATCTAAAGCAAAACAGAAAACAATTCTTCAAGCAACCTGCAGTAGGTTAGAATATTATATGTAAGGTCAACCCAGCTCCCTACAGTTTCATGGAGGAATTGGGTGTCTGCCATTGTTTATATAATGTAAAAACACAACCCATCAACTCTTGTCCCAGGTGTCTAAATGCCTGGGTATCCATGCAGTAAATTCCTCCCTCAGTCTCTGTGAAGATTTGATTTCAGGACCCCCACAGATAGCAAAACCTGTGGATTCTCATATCCCTTATATAAAATAGAACATTATTTGCATATAACTGACACACATTCTTTCCTATACTTTAAAACATCTCTAGATTACTATAATAGCTAATACAATGTAAATACTGTGTAAATAGTTATAGATACAATGTAAATGCTATGCAAATAGTTGCCTGTTTGTGGCAAATTCAAGTTTTGCTTTTTGGAAATCTCGGGATTTTTTTCTGAATATTTTTCAATCATGCTTGGTTGAATTTGTGGATGTGGAATCTGCAGATATGGAGGGAAGACTTTGTTCCCAAGAAGCCTGTGCTGCTCTGGCTGCCTGAGATTTGAGTAATGTTGCTCTTTCCCCTT
>NW_006791331.1:1295006-1307594 GCF_000442215.2 Lipotes vexillifer | reverse complement strand
TAGGGAAAGGGCAAGCAAAAATGCTACAAAATTCCCTATGATTTTGATTGTGGCTTTTTCTTGATTTGTCATTCACTTGTTTGCTGTAAACTTTTCACTGTTTTCAGAGCTCTTATAAGATGGTGTTAGCCAATCTTTGGTTACTTTTTAGTTGTTTCCATGGGAAAACAAGACTTGAAGCTTCCTAGTCTTCCAGTTTGCTGATATCACTATCATCCACTTTTTTCCAGATTTATTGAGATATAATTGACATATAATATTGTGTAAGGTGTACAATGTGATGATTTGATACATGTATATATTGTAAAATGTTTACCACAATAGGGTAGTTAACACATACATCAACTCATATAGTTACCTTTTTTTGTTGTTGTTACCTGAGTACATTTAAGATCTACTCTCATAGTAACTTTCAAGTGTACAATACAGCACTGTCAACTATAGTCAACATGTATGTTGTTACTTGAAATTAATTCCTCTTGTAACTGAAAGTTTGTACTCTATGAATAACATCTCCCTATTTCCTTCACTCCCCATCTCCTGGTAACCAACAATCTACTCTGTTAAAATGAGTTCAATGTTTTTAGATACCACAGACAAGTGAAAACATATAGTATTTGTTTTTCTCTGATTTATTTCACTTATCATAATACCCTCACATTCCACCTGTATTGTCCCAAATGGCAGGATTTCCTTATTTTTTAATGACTGAATAATATTCCTACATGTGTGTGTGTGTGTGTAAAGTTTTCTTTACCCATTCATCCACTGATGAACAGTTAGGTTATTTTCATGTCTTGACTACTGTGAATAATGTTGCAATAAACATGGGAATGCAGCTATTTCTTAGAGACAGTGATTTAATTTCCTTTGGATATATACCCAGAAGTGAGATCGCTGGATCATGTGGTAGTTCTAGTTTTAATGTTTTGGGGAACTTCCATTCTGTTTTCCAAAATGTTTGTATCAATTTACATTCCAAAGAAAAGTGCACAAGTGTTCCATTTTCTCCACATCCTTGCCAACATTTTCAATCTCTTATGTTTTTGATAATAGTCATTCTAATATGTATGAGATATATCCCAATGTGGTTTTGATTTTTGCTGATGATTAGTTATGTTGATCATATCTTCATATACTTGTAGGCCACATGTATATCTTCTTTGAGAAACTGTCTATTCAGGAAGTTTTCCCACTTCTAAATCAGAATATTAGTTTTTGTTCCCATTGAGTTGTGTGAGTTTCTTATGTATTTTGGATATTAACCCCTTATCATATAAATGATTTAGAAATATTTTCTTCCATTCTGTAACTTGGCTAGTCACATTGTCGAATATTTTTTTGCTGTCAGAAACTTTTTAGTTTGATGTACTCCCATGTTTTGTGCTGCTCTAAGCCTATCAATAACCAGTGTTGTGGTTGGACTGGACCTTGTGGTTCTTATTATAATTGCAAGATGCCCTTTAGCAAAAACCTTCAGGGAACTTTGAAGAAAAGTAGACGTTTAATACTTATAAGACCTGGAAGTTGCACAGCACACCTGGAGCCACATATCAAGGTCATGGGTAGAAAGAGAGAGAACACATGGACCTGGTTCCTGCTTTAATTGGGGTCGAGGGTGGGGGCCGAGGTTTTGTGGGATCACTCTATTGGTGAATTTAAAACATGAGTGGGAATTTAAAGTGTGGGAAGAGAAAAAAACAAGTAGTCCAAATGATCAGTTACTGAAATCAACCAAGATCTCTAAAACAAAGGCATTTCAGTGGGGAGGAGGTGGACTGCCTATCTATCTAGTCATGTAGCTGACAATATGTTTATTTGAGATAGCTGTCTTTGAAGTGGATGTATTTTTGAAATGGATGCCTTCACAATCAAAGCTTATTTCAGGCACTTGTATTAAAAGAAATCAAAGAAAAAAAATGTCAGGGCTTACACTATATCTTGTTGATTTTTCCTTTGGTTGCTTGTGCATTTGTGTCCTGTTGTGTCAGGGAGGCTTAGGTGATATATTAAATTAAAAATAGGCAGATTATGACCTACTGAATGAGGAAGCGCAAGCCACCTACACGGGGTTGGCAGGTAGCTTCCTTAGAATCCAAGTTGCCACTTTGGGAATGAACAACTCTAGGGGTCATTTTGATTGGAGGCACTGTTTCAATACACTCACACAAAGGAAGTAAAGTCATAAAATTTATTACAGGCAGATCCCAGAAACAGGGGGTGTAATGAGCTGGGAAAGGGCAATCTTCCATCTGAATTCAGGAGGGAGCAGGAGATAGAGAGCAGAGTAGCAAGCAGCTATTACTTATAAGGCAGGAATTCTAAGATCAGTTTCTTATCTAAATGTCCAGACTCTGGATGTGAGCAAGATGATCATACTGTTAAATGCCCAGGCAGCAACACAAAAGAGCTCTTTTCTCATTACACCTATCCAAAAAATCATTGCCAATGCTATTTTCAAGGAGTCTTTCCCTTATGTTTTCTTTTAGGAGTTTTACAGGTTAGGGTCTTACTTTTAAGTCATTAATCCATTTTGAGTTAATTTTTGTGAGTCGTATAAGTTAGGAGCTCAAGTTCATTCTTTTGATGTGAAGTTACTGCAACACCATTTATCAAGAGTCTATTCTTTCCCCATGAGTATTCTTTGCTCACATGTGAAGTATTAGTTGACTGTATATGCATGGGTTTATTTCTGTGCTCTTGATACTTTATTTTTAATGATTCAGTGACTCAGTATTTTTGCAGATTATACTCCATAATAAGTCATTAAAGATCAGAGCTATAATTCCCTGTGCAATACAATATATCCTAGTTGCTCATTTATTTTTATACATAGTAGTTTGTATCTGCTAATCCCATACCCTAATTTGTCCCTCCATCCTTCCTTCTCCTCTTTGGTAACCACAGTTTTGTTTTCTATATCAGTGAGTCTATTTCTATTTTGCATATATATTCATTTCTATTATTTTTTAGATTCCACATATTAGTGATATCATACAGTATTTGTCTTTCTCTATCTACATTTCACTAAGCATAATACTCCGTAAGTCCATCCATGTTACTGCAAATGACAGAATTTAATTCTTTTTAAGAGAGAGAAATATTCCATTACACACACACACACACACACACACACACACACACACACACCCTCTTTATCCATAGTTCTGTTTACTTGGGTTGTTTCCATGTCATGGTTACAGTAAACAGTGCTGCTATGAACATTGGGGTGCATGTATCTTTTCAAATTAGTGTTTTTGTTTTCTACAGATATATACCCAGGAGTGGAATTGTTGGATCATATGGTAGTTATATTTTTAGTTTTCTGAGGAATCTCCATAAGGTTTTCCATAGTGGCTGCACCAATTTACATCCCCACAAATAGTGTACAAGAGTTCCCTTTTCTCCACATCCTTGTCAATATTTCTTATCTGTAGACTTTCTGATGATAAACATTTTGACAAGTGTGAGGTGATACCACACTGTTACAAGTGTATAGATCTTTTGGTTCACTTCCTTGAGTAAATTTATTCCTATGCATTTTATTTCTTTTGATAATATTGTGAATGGGGTTGCTTTCTCTCTCAGAGAGGTCATGGTATTGTATAGAAATGAAACTGATTTCTGTATGCTGATTTTATATCGTGCAACTTCTGAATTAATTTATTTGTTCTAAGAGTTTGCCAAGACTGAACCAGGAAAAAATAGAAAATATGAACAGACCAGTTTCAAGTACTGGAATTGAATACGTGATTTAAAAATTCCCAAGAAACCAAAGCCCAGGACCAGATGGCTTCACAGGCAAATTCTACCAAACATTTAGAGAAGCGTTAACACCTATCCTTCTGAAACTATTTCAAAAAATTGCAGAGGAAGAAACATTTCTGAATTCATTCTATGAGGCCACCATCACCCTGATACCAAAACCAGATGAAGATACCACAAAAAAAGAAAATTACAGGCCAATATCACTGATGAATGTAGACACAGAGATCCTCAACAAAATACTAGCAAACCAAATCCAACAATACATTAAAAGGATCATACACTATGGTCAAGTGGGATTTATCACAGGGATGCAGGAGTTTTCAGTATCCACATACCTATCCACCACATTTACAAACTGAGGAATAAAAACCATATGATAATCTCAATAGATGCAGAAAATGTTTTGGATAAAATTCAACACAAATTTATGATAAAAGCTTTCCAGAAAGTGGGCATAGAGGGAACATACCTCAACATAATAAAGCCCATACATGACAAAACCACAGCTAACATACAAAATGGTGAAAACATTTCCTCTAAGATCAAGAAGAAGACAAGGATGTCCACTCTCACCACTTTTAGTCAACACAGTTTTGGAAGTCCAAGCCACAGCATTCAGAGAAGAAAAAGAAATAAAAGGAATCCAAATTGGAAAAGAAGAAGTAAAACTGTCACTGTTTGCAGATGACATGATTCTATACATAGAAAAGCCTAAAGGTGCTAACAGAAAACTACTAGAGCTCATTAATAAATTTGGTAAAGTTGCAGGATACAAAATTAATACACAAATATCTGTTGCATTTCTATACACTAACAACAAAAGATCAGAAACAGAAACTAAGAAAAAATATCACATTTACTATTGCCTCAAAAATAATAAAATACCAAGGAATAAACCTACCTAAGAAGGCAAAAGACCTGTACTCTGAAAACTGTAAGATGCTGATGAAAGAAATTAAAGATGACACAAACAGATGGAAAGATATACCATGTTCGTGGATTGGAAGAATCAATACTGTGAAAATGACTATATCCCCAAAGCAATCTACAGATTCAGTGAGATCCCTATCATATTACCAATGGCATTTTTCACAGACTTAGAACAAAAAATTTACAGTTTTTAAGAAAACACAAAAGACCCTGAATAGCCAAAACAAACTCGAGAAAGAAAAACAGAGCTGGATGAATCAGGCTCCCTGACTTCAGATTATACTACAAAGATACAGTCATCAAAACAGTATGGTACTGGCACAAAAACAGAAATATAGATCAGTGGAAAGGAAAGAAAGCCCAGAGATAAAGCCATGCACCTATGGTCACCTAATCTATGATAAAGGAAGCAAGAATATATAATGGAAAAAGACAGTGTCTTCAATACGTGGTGCTGGGAGAACTGGACAGCTACATGTAAAAGAATGAAATTAGAACATTCTCTAACACCACACACCACAGACAAAAATAAACTCAAAATTGATTAAAGACCTAAATGTAAGAACGGATACTACAAAACTCTTAGAGGAAAACATAGATAGAACACTCTTTGACATAAATTGCAGCAATACCTTTTTGGATCTGTCTCCTAGAGTAATGGAAACAAAACCAAAAATAAACAAATGGGACTTAATTAAACTTAAAAGTTTTGCACAGCAATGGAAACCATAAACAAAACGAAAAGACAACCAACAGAATGGGAGAAAATACTTGCAAATGATGTGACCAACAAGGAATTAATCTCCAAGCTCATACAGCTTAATATCAAAAAACCAAAGAGCCCAACTGAAAAATGGTCAGAAGATCTAAATAAACTTTTCTCCAAAGAAGACATACAGATGGCCAAAATGTATATTCAAAGATGCTAAACACCACTAATTATGAGAGAATTGCAAATCAAAAGTACAAGGAGGTATCACCCCACTCTGTTCAGAATGGATGTCACCAAAAGTCTACAGATAATAAATGCTGGATAGTGTGTGGAGAAAAAGGAACCCTCCTACACTGTTGGTGGGAATGTAAATTGGTACTGACCCTATGGAGAACTGTGTAGAGGTTCCTTAAAAAACTATAAATAGAGCTACCATATGATCCAGCAATCCCACTCCTGGACATATATATGGAGAAAACCATAATTCAAGAAATACATGCACCTCAATGTTCGTAGAAGCAATATTTACATTAGCCAGGACATGGAAGCAACCTAAATGTCCATCAACAGATGAATGGATAAAGAAGATGTGGCACATATAAAGTGGAATATTACTCAGCCATAAAAAATAATGAAATAATGTCATTTTCAGCCATATGGATGGACCTAGAGATTATCATACTGAAGTAAGCCAGGGATAGAAAGACAAATATCATATGATATTGCTTATATGTGGAATCTAAAAATGATACAAATGAACTTATATACAAAATAGAAACAAACCCAAAGACATAGAAAAGTAACTTATGGTTACCAAAGGGGAGATGGGCGAGAGATAAATCAAGCATTTGGGATTGACATATACACAGTACTATACATAAAATAGATAACCAACAAGGACCTACTGTATAGCACAGGGAATAATACTCAATATTTTTTAATAACCTATAAGGGAAAATAATTTGAAAAAATAGATATATATGTATGTATTCATACATATGTATATATATGTATGAATCACTTTGCTCTACACCTGCAACTAACACAACCCTGTAAATAAACCATGCTTCAATAAAAAATAAACAAATTTTAAAAAGTAAAAGCTACAGCAAACAAAAATATTGAATAGGAGATAATACTGCCTAACTCTTTTTACGAAGCTAGTATTACCCTGATACTGAAGCCAGACAAAAACAGTATAAAAAAGGAAAGTGCAGACTAATATTTTTTATGGATATTAAAGTAAAAAACCTTGACAAAATACTGGAAAAATGAATTCCGTGGCCTATTAAAAGTATTAAACACCATGACCAAGAGGGATTTATTCACAAAATGCACAGTTGGTTAACATATGACAATCAATGTATTATTTCACATCAACAGAATAAAGGTAAGAAACCACAAGATCATCTCAATTAATTTATCCAAAACATATGACAAAACCCAATACTCTTTCATGATAAGAACACTCATCAAACTAGGAAGAGAAGCAAATTACTTCAACACAATTAAGGTCATGTGTGAAAAACATAATACTCAACGGTGCAAGATTGAAACTTATTTCCCTTATGATCAGAAGGAAGACAAGGATGCACATTTTTACCACTTCTATTCAATATGGCACTGGAACTTCTAGCCAGAGCAATTAAGGAATAAAAATAAATAATAAAAGGAATACAATTGGAAAGGAAAAAGTAAAATTATCTCTGTTTGAGGACAATATCTTTTTAAAACTTTTAATAAATTTTTTTATTTTTTTACATCTTTATTGGAGAATAATTGCTCTTCAATGATGTGCTAGTTTCTGCTTTATAACAAAGTGAATCATTCATACATATACATATGTTCCTATGTCTCTTCCCTCTTGCGTCTCCCTCCCTCCCACCCGCCCTATTCCATCCCTCCAGGCGGTCACAAAGCACGAGCTGACTTCCCTGTGTTATGCAGCTGCTTCCCACTAGCTATCTACCTTAAGTTTGGTAGTGTATATATGTCCATGTCTCTCTCTCGCTTTGTCACAGCTTACCCTTCCCCCTCTCCATATCCTCAAGTCCATTCTCTAGTAGGTCTGTGTCTTTATTCCTGTCTTACTCCTATGTTCTTCATGACATTTTTTTTCTTAAATTCCATATATATGTGTTAGCATACGGTATTTGTCTTTCTCTTTCTGAGTTACTTCACTCTGTATGACAGACTCTAGGTCCATCCACCTCACCACAAATAGCTCAATTTCGTTTCCTCCTATGGTTGAACAATATTCCACTGCATATATGTGCCACATCTTCTCCATCCATTCATCCAATGATGAACACTTAGGTTGTTTCCATCTCTGGGCCATTGTAAATAGAGTTGCAAAGAACATTTTGGTACATGACTATTTTGAATTATGGTTTTCTCAGGGTATATGCCCATTAGTGGGATTGCTGGGTCATATGGTAGTTCTATTTGTAGGTTTTTAAGGAACCTCCATATTGTTCTCCATAGCAGCTGTATCAATTCACATTCCCACCAGCTGTGCAAGAGAGTTCCCTTTTCTCCACACCCTCTCCAGCATTTATTGTTTCTAGATTTTTTGATGATGGCCATTCTGACTGGTGTGAGATGATATCTCATTGTAGTTTTGATTTGCATTTCTCTAATGATTAATGATGTTGAGCATTCTTTCACATGTTTGTTGGCAGTCTATATATCTTCTTTGGAGAAATGTCTATTTAGGTCTTCTGCCCATTTTTGGATTGGGTTGTTTGTTTTTTTGATATTGAGCTTCATAAGCTGTTTATAAATTTTGGAGATTAATCCTTTGTCAGTGGCTTCATTTGCAAATATTTTCTCCCATTCTGAGGGCTGTCTTTTGGTCTTGTTTATGGTTTCCTTTGCTGTGCAAAAGCTTTTAAGTTTCATTAGGTCCCATTTGTTTATTTATTTTTTTATTTCCATTTCTCTAGGAGGTGGATCAAAAAGGATCTTTCTGTGATTTATGTCATAGAATGTTCTGCCTATGTTTTCCTCTAAGAGTTTGATAGTTTCTGACCTTTCATTTAGGTCTTTAATCCATTTTGAGTACATTTTTGTGTATGGTGTTAGGGAGTGATCTAATCTCATACTTTTACATGTATCTGTTCAGTTTTCCCAGCACCACTTATTGAAGAGGCTGTCCTTTCTCCACTGTACATTCCCGCCTCCTTTATCAAAGATAAGGTGACCATATATGCGTGGGTTTATCTCTGGGTTTTCTACCCTCTTCCATTGATATATATTTCTGTTTATGTGCCAGTACCATACTGTCTTGATTACTGTAGCTTTGTAGTATTGTCTGAAGTCAGGGAGCCTGATTCCTCCAGCTCCATGTTTCGTTCTCAAGATTGCTTTGGCTATTTGGGGTCTTTTGTGTTTCCATACAAATTGTGAAATTTTTTGTTCTAGTTCTGTGAAAAGTGCCAGTCGTAGTTTGATAGGGATTGCATTGAATCTGTAGATTGCTTTGGGTAGTAGAGTCATTTTCACAATATTGATTCTTCCAATCCAAGAGCATGGTATATCTCTCCATCTATTTGTATCATCTTTAATTTCTTTCATCAGTGTCTTATAATTTTCTGCATACAGGTCTTTTTTCTCCTTAGGTAGGTTTATTCCTAGATATTTTATTCTTTCTGTTGCAGTGGTAAATGGGAGTGTTTTCTTGATTTCACATTCAGATTTTTCATCCTTAGTGTATAGGAATGCCAAAGATTTCTGTGCATTACTTTTGTATCCTGCTACTTTACCAAATTCATTGATTAGCTCTAGCAGTTTTCTGGTAGCATCTTTAGGATTCTCTATGTATAGTATCATGTCATCTGCAAACAGTGACAGCTTTATTTCTTCTTTTCTGATTTGGATTCCTTTTATTTCCTTTTCTGCTCTCATTGCTGTGGTTGTAACTTCCAAAACTGTGTTGAATAAGAGTTGTGAGCGTGGGCAACCTTGTCTTTTTCCTCATCTTAGTGGAAATGCTTTCAGTTTTTCACCATTGAGGACGATGTTGGCTCTGGGTTTGTCATATATGGCCTTTATTATGTAGAGGAAAGTTCCCTCTATGCCTACTTTCTGCAGGGCTTTTATCATAAATGGGTGTTGAATTTTGTCAAAAGTTTTCTCTGCGTCTATTGAGATGATCATAGGGTTTTTCTCCTTCAGTTTGTTAAAATGCTTTATCACATTGATAGATTTGCGTATATTGAAGAATCCTTGCATTCCTGGAATAAACCCCACTGGATCATGGTGCATGATCCTTTTAATGTGCTGTCGGATTCTGTTTGCTAGTATTTTGTTGAGGATTTTTGCATCTATGTTCATCAGTGATATTGGCCTGTAGTTTTCTTTCTTTGTGACATCCTTGTCTATTTTGGTATCAAGGTGATGGTGGCCTCGTAGAATGAGTTTGGGAGTGTTCCTCCCGAGGACAATAGCTTATATGTAGAAAATCCTAAAGATGGCACACAAAGTTCTGTTAGAACTAATAAAGGAATTTTAAAATGTTTCATGATAAAATATCAACACACAAGAATCAGTTGTGTTTCTATACACAAACGATGAACATTTTGAAAAGGAAATTAAGAAACAATTCTATTTATAATAGCATCAAAAAGAATAAAATACTTAGAAATTAATTTAACCAAGGAAGTGAAAGGCATATACTGAAAACTATGAAACATTTCTAATAGAAACTAAAGAAAACATAAATAAATGGAATGACAGCCTGTGCTCATCGATTGGAAGACAATGTTCTTAAGATATCTATACTCTCCAAGTGATATATAAATTTAATAAAATCCCTATCAAAATCTCAAATAGTTCATTTTTTCTTGCAGAAATAGAAAAATCCATTCTAAAATTCACTTGGAATCCCAGTAGACCACAAAAGAGCTAAAACAGTATTGAAAAAGAACAAAGTTGGAGAACTCACAATTTCCTATTTCAAAACTTCCCAAAAAGCTACAGCAATTAAAAGTGTGTTGCTGGCATAAAGAAAAACATACAGACCCATGGAATAGCATAGAAAGCCCAGAAATAAACCCTTGCATATAGTAAAATGATTATCCACAATGGTTCCAAGACTGTTCAATGGGGGATGAGCAGTCTTTTCAAAAATTGGTGCTGGGTAAGTTTAAGAGTAATGGTTCAAACCTAGTATTTGGTGAGAATTGAGGTAGGAAAATCAAAGAAGTGATCATGGAGAAGTTGACATTTGAGCTGTGCTTTGGGAATGGGTATCATGTTGAAAAATAGGGATGAGAAGATGGAAGGCATGTCGTGTTAAACAACCTAGGAAAAACAGAACACCTACTATGCATTAGAGACTATGTAGTATAAAAAAGAAGAGTACAGATAGGAGAGCTTATGTATAACTGGGGAACATGTTCTTGGAGTTCTGGGAATCATGAGTGTTCTTAGCGCAGGTAGACTGTTGGCTACTACAGCCATGAGGAAGAAAGCCACATGCTACCTAGTGGGTGCTAACATCATTTCATAGCTACACTTATTTCCTTTTTTCTTCCACTGTCCCCCAGTACTCAGTGAATCAAATCAATTTTTAAATGGTTGTGTTAATGAATGTATGCCTACTATGTGCCAAGCAGAATGTAAGCACTGGAATACCAGTAATCTTGGGATAAAATTTTAAGAAATAACACTGCTTTCAATATTAAAAAAAATTGGTCCTGGGAAAATTGGACATTTACATGCAAAAGTTGGACACTTATCTTACACATACACAAAAATTAACTGAAAAATAGACCAAAGACCTTAACATGAGAGCTAAACCTATACAATTCCTAGAAGAAAACATAAGGTAAAGCTTTGTGATACTGGATTCAACAATGACTTTGTTGGATATGACACTATGAACATAGGCAGCTAAAGAAAAAAAACAGATAATTTGAACTACATCAAATTTAAAAATTTTTGTGGACCAAAGGACATTATCAACACAGTAAAGGGACAACCCACTGAATGGGAGAAAATATGCAAAAATCACATATCTGGTATGGAAATAATATCCAGAATATATAAAGAACTTCTACAACTCAAGAACGAAACCAAAATATTTCTCCAAAGAAAATGTACAAATGGCCAATAGGCACATGAAAATATTCTCAACATCACTAATCATTACTGAAATTCAAATCAAAACTACAACGTAATACCACTTCACACTTATGAGGATGTATATTATATATAAAAAAGAGGAAAAACCAAATCTATATGAGGATGTGAAAAACCTGGAACTGCTATGGTCTGAAACTTTGTGCACCCCCAAATTCATATGTTGAAATTCTAACTCCCAAAGATGATGATATTAGGAGGTGGGCAATTTAGGAAGTGCTTAAGTCAGGAGGGTGTAGTCTTCATGAATTGGATTAGTGTTCTAATAAAAGAGACCCCACACAGTTCCCTAGCACCTTATACCATGTGAGGATACAATGAGAAGCCTGACACTCAGAAAAGAGCCCTTACCTGACCATGCTGGTAACCTGATGTTGGACTTTTACACTCCAGAACTGTGAGATATAAATTTATTTTGTTTATAAGTTATCCAATCTGTAGTATTTTGTTATAGCAGCCCAACTGGACTAAGACAGAAACCTGTGCATGGTTGTTAGAAATGTAAAATCCTGCAGCCACTGTGGAAAACAATATGGCACTTCTTCAAAAAATTGAAAATGGGTTTACCATACAATCCAGAAACTCCACTCCTTGTTACATACCCAAGCAACTAAAGCAGGAAGTTGAACAGATATTTGGACATCCATGCTCATAGCAACCTTATTACAATGGCCAAAAGTTGGAAACAACACAAGTGTCCACTTACTGTTGAATGGATAATAAAAATGTGTTATATACATACAATGGAAATTTTTCAGCTTTAAAAATGAATGAGGGGGCTTCCCTGGTGGCGCAGTGGTTGAGAGTCCGCCTGCCGATGCAGGGGACGCAGGTTCGTGCCCTGGTCCGGGAAGATCCCACATGAGGCGGAGTGGCTGGGTCCATGAGCCATGTCCACTGAGCCTGTGCGTCCGGAGCGTGTGCTCTGCAACGGGAGAGGCCACAACAGTGAGCGGCCCACATACCGCCAAAAAAAAAAAAAATTGTCTTGTTAAATATAAAGGGATATGCAAGTGCACCGTGATCCATCGAAA
>NW_006791331.1:1265247-1294652 GCF_000442215.2 Lipotes vexillifer | reverse complement strand
AACCCCCAAAAAAAAAAAAAAAAAAAACGAATGAGGGTGTATCAATTTACATTCCCACCAACAGTGCAGGAGGGTTCCCTTTTCACCACACCCTTTCACTTTCCAGCATTTATTATTTCCAGATTTTTTGATAATGGCCATTCTGACCTGTGTAAAATGATACCTCATTGAAGTTTTGATTTGCATTTCTCTAATAATTAGTGATGTTGAGCATATTTTCATGTGCCTCTTGGCCATCTGTATGTCTTCTTTGGTGAAATGTCTATTTAGATCTTCTGCCCATTTTTTAATTGGGTTTTTGTTTTTCTTGATATTGAACTCCATGAGCTGTTTGTATATTTTAGAGATTAATCCTTTGTCTGTTGTTTCATTTGCAAATATTTTCTAATAGTATGGAGGTTCCTTAAAAAACTAGAAATAGAACTACCATATGACACAGCAATCCCACTACTGGGCATATACCCTGAGTAAACAATAATTCAGAGACATGTACCACAATGTTCATTGCAGCACTATTTATAATAGCCAGGACATGGAAGCAACATAAATGTCCACCGACAGATGAATGGATAAAGAAGATGTGGCACATATACAATGGAATATTACTCAGCCATAAAAAGAAGTGAAACTGAGTTATTTGTAGTTAGGTGGATGGACCTAGAGTCTGTCATACAGAGTGAAGTAAGTCAGAAAGAGAAAAACAAATACCGTATGCTAACACATATATATGGAATCTAAAAAAAAAGAAATGGTACTAGTGGACCTAGTGGCAGGGCAGGAATAAAGACTTAGACATAGAGAATAGACTTGAGGACACGGGGATGGAGGGGGAAGCTGGGGTGAAGTGAGAGTAGCATTGACATATATACACAACCAAATGTAATATAGATAGCGAGTGGGAAGCAGCAGCATAACACAGGGAGATCAGATCGGTGCTTTGCGATGACCTAGAGATGTGGGATAGGGAGGGTGGGAGGGAGGCTCAAGAAGGAGGGGTAATGGGGATATATGTATACATATGGCTGATTCATTTTGCTGTACAACAGAAACTAACAGAGTATTGTGAAGCAATTTTACTCCAATAAAGTTGTATTAAAAAAGTAACTGGAATAGGAAAATTCATAGACATAGAATGTAGATTAGAGGTTACTGGGGGCTGGGGGAAGGGAAGACTGAGAAGTTTTGCTTAATGGTTACAGAGTTTCTGTCTGTGGTAATGAAAAATTTTGTAAATAGAAAGTGATGATGGTTGCATAACATTGTGAATGTATTTAGGCCACTGAATTTTACATTTAATGATTAAAATAACAAATTTTATTATTAAAAAAATGAATGAGGTTTTCATGCATGCTACGTTATATATGAACCGTAAAGGCATTGTGCTAAATGAAATAAACCAATCATAAAAGGACAAATATTTTATGATTTTACTATTATATACTGATATACAAGTTCAAAGAGGCAGAAAGTAGTATAGTGGTTACCAAGGCCTGGGGGGAGTGAGGGCCAGGGAGTTATTATTTAATGGGTACAGACCTTCAGTTTGTGATGAAAAATTCTGGAAGTGTGTAATGGTGATGGCTGAACAACAATGTAATTGCACTTAATGATATTGAATGGCACACTTAAAAATCTATAAATCCTTTTATTTAAATCTAGTTCAATTCTATTATGATCTAAGAACATAATTTTATGATTTCTATTTTTGAATTTGTTAAATGTTTTCTTAACTTTATCTTTTAGACTATTTTTAGGTTCACAGCAAAATTGAACAGAGGGTACAAAAATTTCTGATATACCCCCTGGTCCCTCATATGAACAGCCTCCCCCATCATCAAAATCCTGCACCAGAGTGATACATTTGTTATAATTGATGAACTTACATTGACATATCTTTTTGTTGTTTTTGTTTTTTTGTTTTTTTTGCAGTACGGGGGCCTCTCACTGTTGTGGCCTCTCCCGTTGCGGAGCAACAGGCTCCGGACGCGCAGGCTCAGCGGCCATGGCTCACGGGCACAGCCGCTCCGCGGCACGTGGGGTCTTCCCGGATCGGGGCACGACCCCGTGTCCCCTGCGTCGGCAGGCGGACTCTCAACCACTGCGCCACCAGGGAAGCCCCACATTGACATATCTTTATCACCCAAAGTCCATGGTTTACACTAGGATTCACTTTTGGTATTGTATATTCTAAGAGATTTCACAAAGATATAATGATATATATGTGCCACTAGAGTAACATACAGAAAATTTTCACTGCCCTACAAATACTCTGTGCTCCACCTATTTATCCCTTCTCCCCCTTAACCCCTGGCAACCACTGATCCTATTACTGTCTCCATAGTTGCCTTTTCCGGAATGTTGTATTGTTGGATTCATACAGTATATCACCTTTTTAGATTGACTTTCTACACTTAGTAGTATATATTTAGGGTCCCACCATGACTTTTTTTAAAAAGATTTTTTGGATGTGGACCATTTTTTAAAGTCTTTATTGAATTTGTTACTATATTGCTTCTGGGTTTTTTTTGCTTTTGTTTTTTGGCCAGGAGGCATGTGGGATCTTAGCTCCCCGACCAGGGATTGAACTTGCACATCCCTGCATTGGAAGGCAAAGTCTTAACCACTGGACTGCCAGGGAAGGCCCTCTCTATGTCTTTTTATGGCTTTATATCTCACGTCTTTTTGCAGTGTATAATATTCCATTGTCAGGATGTACCACAGATTATCTATTCACTTACTGAAGGACATCTTGGTTGCTTCCAAGTTTTGGCAACTATGAATAAAGCTGCTATAAGCACCTGTGTGCAGGTTTTGGTGTGGTTATAAGTGTTCACCTCGTTTGGGTAAATACCGAGGAGTGCAGTTGCTAAATCATACAGTAAAAGTATTTTATTTTTGTAAGAAACAGCCAAACTCTCTTCCAAAGTGGCTATACCATACTGCATTTGCCCCAGCAGTAAATGAGAGTTCCTGTTTCTCCACATCCTCACCAGCCTTAGGGGTTGTCAGTGTTTTGGATTATGGCCATTCTAATAGGCATGTAGTGGTATCCTATTGTGTTAACTTGCAATTACCTAATGACATATGATGTTGAACATCTTTCCACATGCTTATTTGCCATATGTATATCTTCTCTGATGAGATGTTTGTTTAGGTTTTTTTTTTTATCATTTTATAATTGCATTGTCCATTTTCTTATTTTTGAGCTGTAAGTGTTCTTTGTATATTTTGGATAACAGTCCTTTATTAGATAAGTATTTAAAAATATTTTCTCAGTCTGTATCTTCACTTCTTATTATTTTGACAGTGTCTTTCACAGAGAAGTTTTAAATTTTGGCAAAGTCCAGGTTATCAAACTTTTCTTTCATGGATTGTGACTTTAGTGTTGTGTCTATAAAATCATTGCCATACCCAAGGTCCTCTAGATTATATCCAGTCTCCTCTTCTAGGAGTTTTGTATCTTTACATTTTATATTTAGGTCTATGGTTGATTTTGGGTTAATTTGGCAAAGGACTGTTTAGATTCACTTTTTTCCCATGTGCATGTCTGATTGTTCCAGCACCATTTGTTGAAAAGACTATTATTTTCCACATTGTATTGTCTTCGTTCCATTCTCGAAGATTTGTTAAATATATCTGTGAGTTTCTATTTAGGGGCTTTCTATTGTGTTCCATTAATCTATATGCTTATTCTTTCACCAAAACCGCACCATCTTGATTATTGTGGCTTTATAGTAGGTCTTTAAAATGGGTAGTGTCAGTCCTCCAATTTTGTTCTCCTTTAACATTGTGTTGTCTATTCTTGGTCTTTTGCCTCTCGATGTAAACTTTAGAATCAGTTTTTGATAGCCACAAAATTACTTGCTGAGATTATTTTTTGAATTTTATTTTATTTACTTTTTTATACAGCAGGTTCTTATAAGTCATCCATTTAATTTTATTTTTTTAAACTATTTTCTTTATTGCCAGTTTAATTGCCAGTTAAAAGAATGTTTGTTTTACAAAAAAAGAAACACTCCTTTCCTATTGACTCTGAAATTTTCTTTTAAATTTTTAACATTTTTATTGGATTATAATTGCTTTACATTGGTGTGTTAGTTTCTGCATTGTAAAAAAGTGAATCAGTTATACATATACATATGTCCCTATATCTCTTCCTTCTTGCATCTCTCTCCCTCCCACCCTCCCTATCTCACGCCTCTAGGTGGTCACAAAGCACTGAGCTGATCTCCCTGTGCTATGCGTCTGCTTCCCAGTAGCTATTTATTTTACATTTGGTAGTGTATATATGTCCATGCCACTCTCTCACTTTGTCCCAGCTTACCCTTCCCGCTCTCTGTATCCTCAAGTCCATTCTCTAGTAGGTGTGCATCTTTATTCCCATCTTGCCCCTAGGTTCTTCATGATCATTTTTTTTTTAGATTCCATATATATGTGTTAGCATATGGTATTTGTTTTTCTCTTTCTGACTTACTTCATTCTGTATTACAGACTCTAGGTCCATCGACCTCACTACAAATAACTCAATTCGTTTCTTTTTATGGTTGAGTAATATTCCATTGTATATAAGTGACACATCTTCTTTATCCATTCATCTGATGATGGACGCTTAGATTGCTTCCATGTCATGGCTATTGTAAATAGAGCTGCAATGACCATTTTGGTACATGACTCTTTTTTTACATCATTATTGGAGTATAATTACTTTACAATGCTGTGTTAGTTTCTGCTTTATAACAAAGTGAATCAGTTATATATATACATATGTTCCCATATCTCTTCCCTCTTGCATCTCCCCCCTCCCACCCTCCTTGTCCCACCCCTCCAGGCGGTCACAAAGCACCGAGCTGATATCCCTGTGCTATGCGGCTGCTTCCCACTAGCTATCTACCTTACGTTTGGTAGTGTATATATGTCCATGCCTCTCTCTTGGTTTGTCACAGCGTACCCTTCCCCCTCCCCATATCCTCAAGTCCATTCTCTAGTAGGTCTGTGTCTTTATTCCTGTCTTACCCCTAGGTTATTCATGACATTTTTTTCCCTTAAATTCCATATATATGTGTTAACATATGGTATTTCTCTTTCTCTTTCTGACTTACTTCACTCTGTATGACAGACTCTAGGTCCATCCAACTCATTACAAATAGCTCAATTTCGTACCTTTTTATGGCTGAGTAATATTCCATTGTATATATGTGCCACATCTTCTTTATCCATTCACCCGATGATGGACACTTAGGTTGTTTCCATCTCCTGGCTATTATAAATAGAGCTGCAATGAACATTTTGGTACATGACTCTTTTTGAATTATGGTTTTCTCAGGGTATATGCCCAGTAATGGGATTGCTGGGTTATATGGTAGTTCTATTTGCAGTTTTTTAAGGAACCTCCATACTGTTCTCCATAGTGGCTGTACAAATTCACATTCCCACCAGCAGTGCAAGAGTGTTCCCTCTTCTCCACACCCTCTCCAGCATTTATTGTTTCTAGATTTTTTGATGATGGCCATTCTGACTGGTGTGAGATGATATCTCATTGTAGTTTTGATTTGCATTTCTCTAATGATTAATGATGTTGAGCATTCTTTCATGTGTTTGTTGGCAGTCTGTATATCTTCTTTGGAGAAATGTCTATTTAGGTCAAAAAAAAAAAAAAAAAAAGAGTGTTCCCTCTTCTCCACACCCTCTCCAGCATTTATTGTTTCTAGATTTTTTGTTGATGGCCATTCTAACTGACATGAGATGATATCTCATTGTAGTTTTGATTTGCATTTCTCTAATGATTAATGATGTTGAGCATTCTTTCGTGTGTTTGTCGGCAATCTGTATATCTTCTTTGGAGAAGTGTCTGTTTAGGTCTTCTGCCCATTTTTGGATTGGGTGGTTTGTTTCTTGATATTGAGCTGCATGAGCTGCTTGTACATTTTGGAGATTAATCCTTTGTCAGTTGCTTCATTTGCAAATATTTTCTCCCATTCTGAGAGTTGTCTTTTCATCTTGGTTATGGTTTCCTTTGCTGTGCAAAAGCTTTGAAGTTTCATTAGGTCCCAATTGTTTATTTTTTTAAATGTCCATTTCTCTAGGAGGTGGTTCAAAAACGATCTTGCTGTGATTTATGTCATAGAGTGTTCTGCCTATGATTTCCCCTAAGAGTTTGATAGTCTCTGGCCTTACATTTAGGTCTTTAATCCATTTTGATTTTATTTTTGTGTATGGTGTTAGGGAGTGATCTAATTTCATTCTTGTACAAGTAGCAGTCCAGTTTCCCTAGCCCCACTTATTGAAGAGGCTGCCTTTTTTCCCCTTTGTATTATTGCCTCCTTTCTCAAAGATAAGGTGACCATAGGTGTGTGGGTTTTTCTCTAGTTTTGTATCCTGTTCCATTGATCTATATTCTGCTTTTGTGCCCGTTCCATACTGTCTTGATTACTGTAGCTTTGTAGTATTGTCTGAAGTCAGGGAGCCTGATTGCTCCAGCTCTGTTTTTCGTTCTCAGCATTGCTTTTGCTATTCGGGGTCTTTTGGGTTTCCATACAAATTGTGAATTTTTTTGTTCTAGTTCTGTGAAAAATACCAGTGGAAGTTTTATAGGATTGCATTGAATCAGTAGATTGCATTGGGTAGTATAGTCATTTATACAGTGTTGATTCTTCCAATCCAAAAACATGGTATATCTCCCCATCTGTTTGTATCATCCTTAATTTTTTTCATTCGTGACTTATAGTCTTCTGCATACACGTCTTTTGTCTCCTTAGGTTGGTTTATTCCTAGATATTTTATTCTTTTTCTTGCAATGGTAAATGGGAGTGTTTTCTTAATTTCACTTTCAGATTTTTCATCATTAGTTTATAGGAATGGAAGAGATTTCTGTGCATTAATTTTGTGTACTGCTACTTTACCAAATTCATTGATTAGCTATAGTAGTTTTCTGGTAGCATCTTTAGGTTTCTCTATGTACAGTATCATGTCATCTGCAAACAGTGACAGCTTTACTTCTTCTTTTCTGATTTTGATTCCTTTTATTTCCTTTCTTCTCTGATTGCTGTGGCTAAAACTTCCAAAACTATGTTGAATAAGACTGGCGTGAGTTGGCAACCTTGTCTTGCTCCTGAACTTAATGAAAATGCTTTCAGTTTTTCACCTTTGAGGACGATGTTGGCTGTGGGTTTGTCATATATCTCCTTTATTTTGTTGAGGAAAGTTCCCTCTATGCCTACTTTCTGGAGGGTTTTTATCATAAATGCGTATTGAATTTTGCCGAAAGCTTTCTCTGCATCTATTAAGATGATTATATGGTTTTTCTCCTTCAATTTGTTAATATGGTTTATCGCGTTGATTGATTTGCGTATATTGAAGAATCCTTGCATTCCTGGGATAAAACACACTTGATCATGGTGTATGATCCTTTTATTGTGCTGCTGGATTCTGTTTGCTAGTATTTTCTTGAGGATTTTTGCATCTATGTTCATCAGTGATATTGGCCTGTAATTTTCTTTCTTTGTCACATCCTTGCCTGGTTTTGGTATCAAGGTGATGGTGGCCTCGTAGAATGAGTTTGGGAGTGTTCCTCCCTCTGTTATATTTTGGAAGAGTTTGAGAAGGATAGGTGTTACCTCTTCTCTAAATGTTTGATAGAATTCGCCTGTGAAGCCATCTGTTCCTGGGCTTTTGTTTTTTGGAAGATTTTTTATCACAGTTTCAATTTCAGTGCTTGTGATTGGTCTGTTCATATTTTCTATTTCTTCCTTCGGTCTTGGCATTTTGTGCATTTCTAAGAATTTGTCTATTTTTTCCAGGTTGTCCATTTTACTGGCATAGAGTTGATTGTAGTAATCTCTCATGATGTTTTGTATTTCTGCAGTGTCAGTTGTTACTTCTCCTTTTTCATTTCTAATTCTATTGATTTGAGTCTTCTCCCTTTTTTCTTGATGAGTCTGGCTAATGGTTTATCAATTTTGTTTATCTTCTCAAAGAACTAGCTTTTAGTTTTATTGATCTTTGCTATCATTTCCTCCATTTGTTTTGCATTTATTTCTCATCTGATTTTTATGATTTCTTTCCTTCTGCTAACTTTGGGGGTTTTTTGTTCTTCTTTCTCTAATTGCTTTAGGTGCAAGGTTAGGTTGTTTATTCGAGATGTTTCCTGTTTCTTAAGGTAGAATTGTATTGCTATAAATTGCCCTTGTAGAACTGCTTTTGCTGCATCCCATAGGTTTTGGGTTGTCATGTCTACATTGTCATTTGTTTCTAGGTATTTTTTGATTTCCTCTTTGATTTCTTCAGTGATAACTTCGTTATTAAGCAGTGGATTGTTTAGCATCCATGAGTTTGTATTTTTTACAGATCTTTCCCTCTAATTGACATCTAGTCTCATAGGGTTGTGCTAGGAAAAGATACTTGATACAATTTCAATTTTCTTAAATTTACCAAGACTTGATTTGTGACCCAAGATATGATCTATCCTGGAGAATGTTCCATGAACACTTGAGAAAAATGTGTATTCTGTTATTTTTGATTGGAGTGTCCTATACATATCAATTAAGTCCATCTTGTTTAATGTATCATGTAAAAATTGTGTTTCCTTATTTATTTTCATTTTGGATGATCTGTCCATTGGTGAAAGTGGGGTGTTAAAGGCCCCTACTATGAATGTGTTACTGTCGATTTCCCCTTTTATGGCTGTTAGTATTTGCCTTATGTATTGAGGTGCTCCTATGTTGGGTGCATAAATATTTACAATTGTTATATCTTCTTCTTGGATCGATCCCTTGATCATTATGTAGTGTCCTTCTTTGTCTCTTCTAATATTCTTTATTTCAAAGTCTATTTTATCTGATACGAGAATTGGTACTCCAGCTTTCTTTTGGTTTCCATTTGCATGGAATATCTTTTGCCATCCCCTTACTTTCAGTCTGTATGTGTCTCTAGGTCTGAAGTGGGCCTCTTGTAGACAGCATATATATGGTTCTTGTTTTGGTAACCTTTCAGCCAGTCTGAGTCTTTTAGTGGGAGCATTTAGTCCATTTACATTTAAGGTAATTATCAATATGTATTTTCCTATTCCCATTTTCTTAATTGTTTTGGGTGTGTTATTGTAGGTCTTTTCCTTCTCTTGTGTTTCTTGCCTAGAGAGGTTCCTTTAGCATTTGTTGTAAAGCTGGTTTGGTGGTGCTGAACTGTCTCAGCTTTTGCTTGTCTGTAAAGGTTTTAATTTCTCCATCAAATCTGAATGAGATCCTTGCTGTGTAGAGTCATCTTGTTTGTAGGTTTTTCTCTTTTATCACTTTAAATATGTTTTGCCTGACCCTTCTGGCTTACAGAGTTTCTTCTGAAAGATCAGCTGTTCACCTTATGGGGATTCCCTTGTATGTTATTTGTTGTTTTTCCCTTGCTGCTTTTAATATGTTTTCTTTGTATTTAATTTTTGACAGTTTGATTAATATGTGTCTTGGAGTGTTTCTCCTTGGGTTTATCCTGTATGGGACTGTCTGTGCTTCCTGGACTTGATTATCTATTTCCTTTCCCATATTAGGGAAATTTTCAACTATAATTTCTTCAAATATTTTCTCAGTCCCTTTCTTTTTCTCTTCTTCTTCTGGGATCCCTATAATTCGAATGTTGGTGTGTTTCATGTTGTCCTAGAGGTCTCTGAGACTGTCCTCAAACCTTTTCATTCTTTTTTCTGTATTCTGCTCTCTATGGCAGCTCTAGACTTTTCCCCATATTCCTTCGTTGCTAGTTGTGGCACACTAACCCTTTTAGGCTGTGATCATGAAGCCAACCCCAGGCCTCTCCCTGAGATGTGACTGAATCCCAAGCCTCAGCACACAGACCCCAAACACCCTGGTGTGTGAGCAGACAAGCCTCTCGGGCTGGTGAGTGCTGTTCAGCACTGATCCTCTGTGGAGCAACCTCACCGCATTGCCCTCTGCATCCTGTTGCTGTGCTCTCCTCCATGGCTCCAAAACTTCCCCTCCACCACCTGCAGTCTCCGCCTGTTAAGGAGCTTCTAGTGTGTAGAAAACTTTCTTCGTTCACAGCTCCCTCCCAATGGTATAGGTCCCATCCTTAGTCTTTTGTCTCAGTTTTTTCTATTTTATTTTACCTTACCCAGGTACGTGGTGGAGTTTCTTGCCTTTTCGGAGGTCTGAGGTCTTCTGCCAGCGTTCAGTAGGTGTTCCGTAGGAGTTGTTCCACATGTAAGTGTATTTCTGATGTACTTGTGGGGAGGAAGGTGATCTCCAGGTCTCACACTTCCAGCATCTTGAAGCCACTACTCAGTCATCCATTTTATACACATCAGTGTATACATGACAATCCCAATCTCCCAATTCATCACACCACCACCCTCACTCCCCTCTGCTTTATCCCCTTGTGTCCATACGTTTGTTCTCTACATCTGTATCTCAGTTTATGCTCTGCAAACTGGTTCATGTGGACCATTTTCTAGGTTCCACATATATGCGTTAATATACGATATTTGTTTGTTCACTTTGCTTGGAGGGAGAAGTGGTCAGACATGTGACTATGTACTGATTCATGGAATGTAGTCAATGGTTTGGCTCGATGGTCAGGGATTTAGAATAAACATTATTGGAAAATTGGTTACAAAGAAATCTGGGGAAGAGATATGTGGATGGATCTCTCTGAATGCACAAAATATGTGAAGATATTTGTGTCCCATTTGAATGCTCACCAAAAGGTGACCACAGCAGAGGAAGATTTTAATAATCAAGTGGATAGGATAACTTGTTCTATGGATTCTAGTCAGCCTCGTTCCCCACCCACCCCGTCATTGCTCAATAGGCTCATGAACAAATTGGCCATGGTAGCAGGGATATATATCTATGCATGGGCTAAGCAAAATGGACTTCCATTCATCAAGGCTTACCTAACTATGGCCACCAGTGAGTACACATTATGTTAGCATGAGAGACCAATACTGAGCCCGCAGTATGCTCCATTGCCTGGGGTTATCAGCCAACTACCTGGTGGTAAGTTGATTACATTGGATCACTTCCATCAAGGAAGGGTCAGAAATTTGTCCTAAGTGTAACAGACACTTACTTTAGATATGGATTTTCTTTCCATGCACACAATGCTTCTGCCAATACTACCATCTGTGGAAATATAAAATGCCTTATCCATCATCATGGGATTCCACATAACATAGCCTCTGATCAAGGAACTCACTTCACAGCAAAAGAAGTGCAGCAGCTATACTCCAGAAGATGACGGAAGAGTAAGACGCAGAGATCACCTTCCTTCCCACAGATACATCAGAAATACATCCACACGTGGAACATCTCCTACAGAACACCTACTGAACACTGGCAGAAGACCTCAGACCTTCCAAAAGGCAAGAAACTCCCCACATACATGGGTAGGACAAAAGAAAAAAGAATAAACAGAGACTAAAAATAGGAACAGGACCTGAACCAGTAGGAGGGAGCTGTGAAGGAGGAAAGGTTTCCACACAAGAGGAAGCCCCTTTGTGGGCGGAGACTGTGGGTGCCGGAGGCGGGAGATTCGGTGCCGCAGAGGAGAGTGCAGCAACAGGGGTGCAGAGGGAAAAGCAGAGATTTCCACAGAGGATCAGTGCCGACCAGCACTCACCAGCCCAAGAGGCTTGTCTTCTCACCTGCCGGGCCGGGTGGGGCTGGGTGCTGAGACTCGGGCTTCGGTCAGAGAGTGGGGAGATGACTGGTGTTGGCAGCGTGAACACAGCCTGCAGGGGGTTAGTGCACCACGGCTAGCTGTGAGGGAGTACGGGAAAAAGTCTGGACCTGCCGAAGAGTCAAGAGATTTTTCTTCCCTCTTTGTTTCCTGCTGTGCGAGGAGAGGAGATTAAGAGCACTGCTTAGAGGAGATCCAGAGATGGGTGTAAGCCGTGGCTAACAGCGTGGAACACAGAGAAGGCCATGAGATGCTAAGGCTGCTGCTGCCACCACCAAGAAGCCTGTGTGCGAGAACACGTCACTCTCCACACCTCCATTCTGGGGAGCCTGTGCAGCCTGCCACTGCCAGGATCCTGGGATCCAGGGACAACTTCCCCGGGAGAACACACGGTATGCCTCAGGCTGGTGCAAAGTCACGCAGGCCTCTGCCACTGCAGGCTCATCCCGCATTCCATACCATTCCCTCCCCTCGGCCTGAGTGAGCTGGAGCCCCCGAATCAGTGGCTCCTTTAAGCCCATCCTGTCTGAGCAAAGAACAGACGCCCTCCGGCGACCTTCATGCAGAGCCGGGGCAAAATCCAAAGCTGAAACCCGGGAGCTGTGTGAACAAAGAAGGGAAAGGGAAATCTCTCCCAGCAGCCTCAGGAGCAGTGGATTAAATATCCACAATGAACTTGATGTGCATCTGTGGAATACCTGAATAGACAACGAATCATCCCCAATTGAGGAGGTGGACTTTGAGAGCAAGATTTATTACTTTTTCCCCATTTCCTCTTTTTGTGAGTGTTTATGTGTATGCTTCTGTGTAAGATTTTGTCTGTATAGCTTTGCTTTCGCCATTTGTCCTAGGGGTCTATCCGTGCATTTTTTTTTTTTTTACTTAAAAATTTTTTTCTTAATAATTATTTTTTTATTTTAATAACTTTATTTTATTTTACCTTACTTTATTTTATTTTCTTTTATCCACTTTCTTTCTTTCCTTCTACCTTTTCTCCCTCACCTGCCGGGCCGGGTGGGGCTGGGTGCTGAGACTCGGGCTTCGGTCAGAGAGTGGGGAGATGACTGGTGTTGGCAGCGTGAACACAGCCTGCAGGGGGTTAGTGCACCACGGCTAGCTGTGAGGGAGTACGGGAAAAAGTCTGGACCTGCCGAAGAGTCAAGAGATTTTTCTTCCCTCTTTGTTTCCTGCTGTGCGAGGAGAGGAGATTAAGAGCACTGCTTAGAGGAGATCCAGAGATGGGTGTAAGCCGTGGCTAACAGCGTGGAACACAGAGAAGGCCATGAGATGCTAAGGCTGCTGCTGCCACCACCAAGAAGCCTGTGTGCGAGAACACGTCACTCTCCACACCTCCATTCTGGGGAGCCTGTGCAGCCTGCCACTGCCAGGATCCTGGGATCCAGGGACAACTTCCCCGGGAGAACACACGGTATGCCTCAGGCTGGTGCAAAGTCACGCAGGCCTCTGCCACTGCAGGCTCATCCCGCATTCCATACCATTCCCTCCCCTCGGCCTGAGTGAGCTGGAGCCCCCGAATCAGTGGCTCCTTTAAGCCCATCCTGTCTGAGCAAAGAACAGACGCCCTCCGGCGACCTTCATGCAGAGCCGGGGCAAAATCCAAAGCTGAAACCCGGGAGCTGTGTGAACAAAGAAGGGAAAGGGAAATCTCTCCCAGCAGCCTCAGGAGCAGTGGATTAAATATCCACAATGAACTTGATGTGCATCTGTGGAATACCTGAATAGACAACGAATCATCCCCAATTGAGGAGGTGGACTTTGAGAGCAAGATTTATTACTTTTTCCCCATTTCCTCTTTTTGTGAGTGTTTATGTGTATGCTTCTGTGTAAGATTTTGTCTGTATAGCTTTGCTTTCGCCATTTGTCCTAGGGGTCTATCCGTGCATTTTTTTTTTTTTTACTTAAAAATTTTTTTCTTAATAATTATTTTTTTATTTTAATAACTTTATTTTATTTTACCTTACTTTATTTTATTTTCTTTTATCCACTTTCTTTCTTTCCTTCTACCTTTTCTCCCTTTTATTCTGAGCCATGTGAATGAAAGGCTCTTGGTGCTACAGCCAGGAGTCAGTGCTGTGCCTCTGAGGTGGGAGAGCCAACTTCAGGACACTGGTCAACAAGAGACCTCCCAGCTCCACGTAATATCAAATGGCAAAAATCTCCCAGAAATTTCCATCTCAACACCAACAACCAGATTCATGTAATGAACAGCAAGCTACAGTGCTGGACACCCTATGCCAAACAATTAGCAAGACAGGAACACAACCACACCCATTAGAAGAGAGGCTGCCTAAAATCATAATAAGTCCACAGACACCCCAAAACACACCACCAGACATGGACCTGCCCACCAGAAAGGCAAGATCCAGCCTCATTCACCAGAACACAGGCACTATTCCCCTCCACCAGGAAGCCTACACAACCCACTGAAACAACTTCAGCCACTAGGGAGAGACACCAAAAACAAGGGGAACTATGAATGTACAGCCTACAAAAAGGAGACCCCAAACACAGTAAGATAAGCAAAATGAGAAGACAGAAGAGCACAGAGCAGATGAAGGAGCAAGATAAAAACACACCAGACCAAACAAATGAAGAGGATATAGGCAGTTTACCTGAAAAAATTTCAGAATAATGATAGTAAAAATGATCCAAAATCTTGGAAATAGAATAGAGAAAATGCAAGAAACATTTAACAAGGACCTAGAAGAACTAAAGATGAAACAAGCAATGATGAACAACACAATAAAAGAAATTAAAAATACTCTAGAAGGGATCAATAGCAGAATAAAAGAGGCAGAAGAAAGGAAAAGTGACCTGGATGATAAAATAGTGGAAATTACTACTGCAGAGCATAATAAAGAAAAAAGAATGAAAAGAACTGAGGACAGACTCAGAGACCTCTGGGACAACATTAAACGCACCAACATTCGAATTATAGGGGTTCCAGAAGAAGAGAAAAAGAAAGGGACTGAGAAAATATTTGAAGAGATTATAGTTGAAAACTCCCCTAATATGGGAAAGGAAATATTTAAGCAAGTCCAGGAAGAAGAGAGAGTCACATACAGGATAAATCCAAAGAGAAACATGCCAAGACACATATTAATCAAACTGTCAAAAATTAAATACAAAGAAAGCAGATTAAAAGCAGCAAGGGAAAAACAACACATAACACACAAGGGAATCCCCAAAAGGTTAACAGCTGATCTTTTAGAAGAAACTTTGCAAGCCAGAAGGGACTGGCAAGACATATTTAAAGTGATGAAGGAGAGAAACCTATAACCAAGATTACTCTACCCATCAAGGATCTCATTCAGATTTGATGGAGAAATTTAAACCTTTACAGACAAGCAAAAGCTGAGAGAGTTCAGCCCCAGCAAACTAGCATTACAACAAATGCTAAAGGAACTTCTCTAGGCAAGAACCACAAGAGAAGAAAAAGACCTACAATAACAAACACAAAACAATTAAGAAAATGGGAATAGAAACATACATGTTGATAATTACTTAAAATATTAATGGATTAAATGCTCCTACGAAAAGACACAGACTGGCTGAATGGATACAAAAACAAGACCTATATATATGCTGTCTAAAAGAGGCCCACTTCAGACCTAGAGACACATAAAGACTGAAAGGAAGGGGAAGGAAAAAGATATTCCAAGCAAATGGAAACCAAAAGAAAGCTGGAGTAGCAATTCTCATATCATGCAAAATAGACTTTAAAGACTATTAGAAAAGACAAAGAAGGGCACTACATAATGATCAATGGATCGATCCAAGAAGATATAACAATTGTAAGTAATTATACACCCAACATAGCAGCACCTCAATACATAAGGCAAATACTAACAGCCATAAAAGGGGAAATTGACAGTAACACATTCATAGTAGGGGAATTTAGCACCCCACTTTCACCAATGGACAGATCATCCAAAATGAAAATAAATAAGGAAACACAAGCTTTAAGTGATACATTAAACAAGATGGACTTAATTGATGTTTATAGGACATTCCATTCAAAAAAACCAGAATACACATTTTTCTCAAGTGCTCATGGAACATTCTCCAGGATAGATCATATCTTGGGTCACAAATCAAGCATAGGTAAATTTAAGAAAATTCAAATTGTATCAAGTATCTTTTCCTACCACAACACTATGAGACTAGATATCAATTATAGGAAAAGATCTGTAAAAAAACGAACACGTGGAGGCTAAATAATACACTACTTAATAACGAAGTGATCACTGAAGAAATCAAATAGGAAATTAAAAAATACCTAGAAACAAACGACAATGGAGACACAACGACCCAAAACCTATGGGATGCAGCAAAAGCAGTTCTAAGAGGGAAGTTTATAGCAATACAATCCTCCCTTAAGAAACAGGAAACATCTCAAATAAACAACCTAAACTTGCACCTAAAGCAATTAGAGAAAGAATAAAAAAACCCCAAAGTTAGCAGAAGGAAAGAAATCATAAAGATCAGATCAGAAATAATGAAAAAGATATGAAAGAAATGAGAGCAAAGATCAATAAAACTAAAAGCTGGTTCTTTGAGAAGATAAACAAAATTGATAAACCATTGGCCAGACTCATCAAGAAAAAAAGGGAGAAGACTCAAATCAATAGAATTAGAAATGAAAAAGGAGAAGTAACAACTGACACTGCAGAAATACAAAAGATCATGAGAGATTACTACAAGCAACGCTTTGCCAATAAAATGGACAACCTGGAAAAAATAGACAAATTCTTAGAAATGCACAAAGTGCCAAGACAGAATCAGGAAGAAATAGAAAATATGAACAGACCAATCACAAGCACTGAAATTGAAGCTGTGATTAAAAATCTTCCAACAAACAAAAGCCCAGGACCAGATGGCTTCACAGGCGAATTCTATCAAACATTTAGAGAAGGGCTAGCACCTATCCTTTTCAAAATCTTCCAAAATATAGCCAAGGGAGGAACACTCCCAAACTCCTTCTAAGAGTCCACCATCACCCTGATACCAAAACCAGAGAAGGCTGTCACAAAGAAAGAAATCTACAGGCCAATATCACTGATGAACATAGATGCAAAAATCCTCA
The DNA here is from genome assembly GCF_000442215.2 of Lipotes vexillifer. Classification (NCBI taxonomy): domain Eukaryota; kingdom Metazoa; phylum Chordata; class Mammalia; order Artiodactyla; family Lipotidae; genus Lipotes; species Lipotes vexillifer. The sequence goes on along the minus strand of NW_006791331.1, from coordinate 1,277,869 downwards.
ACAAAATATTAGCAAAAGAATACGACAGCACATTAAAAGGGTGATACACCATGATCAAGTGGGGTTTATTCCAGGAATGCAAGGATTCTTCAATATATGCAAATCAATCAATGTGATACACCATATTAGAAAATTGAAGGAGAAAAACCGTATAGTCATCTCAATAGATGTAGAGAAAGCTTTTGACAAAATTCAACATGAATTTATGATAAAAACCCTACAGAAAGTAGGCATAAAGGGAACTTTCCTCAGCATAATAAAGGTCATATATGACAAACCCACAGCCAACATGGTCCTCAATGGTGAAATAGGGAAAGCATTTCCACTAATATCAGAAGCAAGAAAAGGTTGCCCATTCTCACTTCTCTTATTCAACATAGTTTTGGAAATTTTAGCCACAGCAATCAGAGAAGAAAAGGAAGTAAAAGGAATCGAAATCAGAAAAGAAGATGTAAAGCTGTCAGTGTTTGCAGATGACATGATACTATACATAGAGAATCCTAAAGATGCTACCAGAAAACTACTATACCTAATCAATGAATTTGGTAAAGTAGCAGGATACAAAAATAATGCACAGAAATCTCTGGCATTCCTATACACTAATGATGAAAAATCTTAAAGTGAAATCGAGAAACACTCCCATTTACTATGGCAACAAAAGGAATAAAATATCTAGGAATAAACCTACCTAGGGAGACAAAAGACCTGTATGCAGAAAATTATAAGACACTAATGAAAGTAATTAATGATGATACAAATAGATGTAGAGATATACCATGTTCTTGGATTGGAAGAATCAACATTGCGAAAATGATTCTACTACCCAAAGCAATCTATAGATTCAATGCAATCCCTATCAAACTACCATTGGCATTTTTCACAGAACTAGAACAAAAAATTTCACAATTTGTATGGAAACACAAAAGACCCCGAATAGCCAAAGCAATCTTGAGAGCGAAACACAGCGCTGGAGGAATCAGGCATCTGTCTTCGGACTATACTACAAAGCTACAGTAATCAAGATAGTATGGTACTGGCCCCAAAACAGAAAGATCGATCAACAGAACAGGATAGAAAGCTCAGAGATAAACTCACGCACATATGGTCACGTTATCTTTGATAAAGGAGGCAGGAATGTACAGTGGAGAAAGGACAGCCTCTTCAATAAGTGGTGTTGGGAAAACTGGACCGGTACATGTAAAAGCATGAGATTAGATCACTCCCTAACACCATACAGAAAAATAAGCTCAAAATGGTTTAAAGACCTAGATGTAAGGCCAGAAACTCTCAAAGTCTTAAGAGAAAATATAGGCAGAACACTCTATGACATAAATCACAGCAAGATCCTTTTTGACCCACCTCCTAGAGAAATGGATATAAAAAAAATAAACAAATGTGACCTAATGAAACTTCAAAGCTTTTACACAGCAAAGGAAACAAGACCAAAAGACAACCCTCAGAATGGGAGAAAATATTTGCAAATGAAGCAACTGACAAAGGATTAATCTCCAAAATTTACAATCAGCTCAATAACAAAAAGACAAACAACCCAATCCAAAAATGGGCAGAAGACCTAAATAGACATTTCTCCATAGAAGATATACAGACTGCCAACAAACACGTGAAAGAATGCTCAGGATCATTAATCATTATAGAAATGCAAATCAAAACTACAATGAGATATCATCTCACGCCAGTCAGAATGGCCATCATCAAAAAAATTAGAAACAATAAATGCTGGAGAGGGTGTGGAGAAAAGGGAACACTCTTGCACTGCTGGTGGGAATGTGCATTGGTACAGCCACTATGGAGAACAGTATGGAGGTTCCTTAAAAAACTATAAATAGAACTACCATATGACCCAGCAATCCCACTACTGGGCATATACCCTGAGAAAACCATAATTCAAGAAGAGTCATGTACGAAAATGTTCACTGCAGCTCTATTTATAATAGCCAGGAGATGGAAACAACCTAAGTGTCCATCATCTGATGAATGGATAAAGACGATGTGACACATATATACAATGGAATATTACTCAGGCATAAAAAGAAACGAAATTGAGTTATTTGTAATGAGGTGGATGGACCTAGAGTCTGTCATACAGAGTGAAGTAAGTCAGAAAGCGAAAGACAAATACTGTATGCTAACACATATATATGGAATTTAAGAAAAAATGTCATGAAGAACCTATGGATAAGACAGGAATAAAGACACAGACCTACTAGAGAATGGACTTGAGGATATGGGGAGGGGGAAGGGTACGCTGTGACAAAGTGAGAGAGTGGCATGGACATATATATACTACCATACGTAAAATAGATAGCTAGTGGGAAGCAGCCGCATAGCACAGGGATATCAACTTGCTGCTTTGTGACCACCTAGAGGGGTGGGATATGGAGGGTGGGAGGGAAGTAGATGCAAGAAGGAAGATATATGGGAACATATGTATAACAGATTCACTTTGTTATAAAGCTGAAACTAACACCATTGTAAAGCAATTATACTCCAATAGAGATGTAAAAAATAAAAAAGAAGTGCAGCAATGGACACGTGCTCATGGAATTAAGTGGTCTTATGTTCCCCACCTTTCTGAACAGTTGGCCTGATAGCTTGGTGAAATGGCCTTTCAAAGACTCAGTAAGAGCACCAACTATGTGGAAATACCTTGTAGAGTTGAGGCATGCTTCTCCAGAAGGCTATATATGCTCTGAATTATTGTGCAATATATAGTGCTCTTTCTCTGATAGCTAGAATTTCCAGTTCTAGGAATCAAAGGATGGAAATGGGAGCAGTGCCATTTACTTTTACCCTTAATGACACATTATCAAAAAAATTTATTTCTGTCCCCATGACTTGTTCTGCTGGCTTAGAAGTCTTTGTTCCAGAGAGATGAATACTTCCACCTTGAGGCACAACAATGATTCCATTGAACTAGATGTTAAGATTGCCATCCAGCTACCTTGGGCTCCTCATGGCTTCTGAATCAAGAGGCAAAAAAGGAGTTACAATGTTGGCTGAGGTGATTAGTCCTGACTACCAAAGGGTAATTGAACTACTATTCCATGATGGAGGTAATAAAGAGTATGTCTTGAATACAGTAGATCCCTTAGGAAATTTCTTATTATTACCATGCCCTGTGATTAACCTCAGTGGAAAACTACAGCTCAATCCAGAAAAGACTACTAATGGCCCAGTGCCTTCAGGAATGTAGGTTTGGGTCACCCTGCTATGTAAAGAACCGTGACCAGCTGAGGTGCTTGCTGAAGGAAAATGGAATGCAGAATGGGTGGTGGAAGAAGAGAGAAAAAATACCAGGTATGATCAGATAACCAGTTATAGAAAAGAAGATGTAATTGTCATGATAATTTCCTTCTTTCATTGCTATAAATACATCTGTGTATATATACATATATTAAGCAAGTATCTTTATTTTCTTTCCCTCTTATTCCCATATTCCATAACATAAGATATATGAACTTTATATCATGGTATTTATGTATTGTTAATTTTACATAATAGTATTTAAGTTGCATGATATCAGGAGAAGAGTAAACATCACTCAAGGGGAAGGGATTAGTGCATTTAGGTTGTTAACATAATGGTTGTTTCATGTTAGGCAAAATTATGTCCTTATTATTGTCTTTATTTGGATATTAGATTTGGTTTAAGGAGATCATGTGTGTGCCAAGTTGATAAGGGATGGACTTGTGATAGTTAATTTTATACATCAACTTAACTGAGCAAAGGGATGCCCAGATAGCTGGTAAAACATTATTTTTAGGTGTGTTTGTGAGGGCTTTTCTGGAAGAGATTATCATTTGAATCAATAGACTGAGTAAAGCAGATCACTGTCACCAGTGTGAGTGGTCATCATCCCATCTACTGAGGGCCTGAATAGAATAATATATGAAGAGTAAATTTTCTCTCTTTTTGTTGGAACTGGGACATCCATGTTATCCTGCCCTTGGACATCAGCTCCTGTTGGAGCTTAAATTGTAGCTCCTATTTCTTGGGCCTTTGGACTTGGACTGGGACTTAACCATTGGCCTCCTGATTCTCAGGCCTTTGGACTTAGACTGAATTACACCACTGGCTTTCTTCATTCCTCCACTTGGAGATGGCAGATCACGGGACTTCTTGACCTTCAAAATCATATGAAAAAATTTCTATAATAAATCACCTCTTTTATAAATATCTCTATGTGAAGCCTGTGTGTGAACACAGGTCACTATCCAAACCTCCCTTCCGGGGAGCCTGTGCAGACCACCACTGCCAGGGTCCCGGGATCCAGGGAAAAATTCCCCGAGAGAATGCATGGTGCGCCTCAGGCTGGTGCAATGTCCTGCTGGCCTCTGCCACCACAGTCTCACCCCGCATCTGTACCCCTTCCTCCCCCTGGACTGAGTGAGCCAGAGTCCCCGAAGCAGCTGCTCCTTTAACCCCGTCCTGTCTGAGCGAAGAATAGACGCCCTCCAGCGACCTACACATAGAGGTGGGGACAAATCCAAATCTGATCCCCAGGAGCTGTGCGAACAAACAAGAGAAAGGAAATCTCTCCCAGCAGCCTCAGAAGCAGAGGATTAAATCTCCACAATCAACTTGATGTACCATGCATCTGTGGAATACATGAATAGACAATGAATCATCCCCAACTGAGGAGGTGGACTTTGAGAGCAAGATTTATGATTTTTTCCCCTTTTCCTCTTTTTGTGAGTGTGTATGTGTATGCTTCTGTGTGAGATTTTGTCTGTATAGCTTTGCTTTCACCATTTGTCTTGGGTTCTATCCGTCTTTCTTTTTTCTCTTAAAATTTTTTTTCTTAATAATTATTTTTTATTTTAATAACTTTATTTTATTTAATCTTACTTTATTTTATCATCTTTCTTTTCTTCCTTCCTTCCCTTCTTCCTTCCTTCCTTCCTTCCTTCCTCCCTCCCTCCATCCCTCACCACCTCCCTCGCTCCCTCCCACTCTCATTTCTTTCTTTCTTTCTTTCTTTCTTTCTTTCTTTCTTTCTTTCTTTCTTTCTTTCTTTCTTTCTTCTTTCTTTCTTTCTTTCTTTCTCTTTCTTTCTTTCTTTCTTTCTTTCTATCTATCTTTCTTTCTTTCTACATTTTCTCCCTTTTATTCTGATCCTTGTGGATGAAAGGCTCTTGGTGCTGCAGCCAGGAGTTAGTGCTGTGCCTCTGAGGTGGGAGAGCCAACTTCAGGACACTGGTCCACAAGAGAGCTCCCAGGTCCACATAATATAAAACAGAGAATATCTAGCAGAGATCTCCATCTCAACACCAGCACCCAGCTTCACTCAACGACCAGCAAGATACAGTGTTGGATACCCTATGCCAAACAACTAGCAAGACAGGAACACAAACCCACACATTAGCAGAGAGGCTGCCTAAAATCATAATAAGTCCACAGACATACCAAAACACACCACCAGACATGGACCTGCCCACGAGAAAGACAAGATCCAGCCTCCTCCACCAGAACACAGGCACTAGTCCCCTCCACCAGGAAGCCTACACAAGCCACTGAACCAAGCTTAGCCACTGGGGACAGACACCAAAAACAATGGGAACTACAAACTGGCAGCCTGAAAAAAGGAGACCCCAAACACAGTAAGATAAGCAAAATGAGAAGACAGGAAAACACACAACAGATGAAGGAGCAAGATAAAAACCCACCAGACCTAATAAATGAAGAGGAAATGGGCAGTCTACCTGAAAAAGAATTCAGAATAATGATAGTAAAAATGATCCAAAATCTTGGAAATAGAATAGAGAAAATGCAAGAAACATTTAAGAAGGACCTAGAAGAACTAAAGATGAAACAAGCAATGATGAACAACACTATAAATGAAATTAAAAATACTCTAGATGGGATGAATAGCAGAATAACTGAAGCAGAAAAACGAATAAGTGGCCTGGAAGATAAAATAGTGGAAATAACCACTGCAGAGCAGAATATAGGAAAAAGAATGAAAAGAACTGAGGACAGTCTCAGAGACCTCTGGGACAACATTAAACACACCAACATTCGAATTATAGGGGTTCCAGAAGAAGAAGAGAAAAAGAAAGGGACTGAGAAAATATTTGAAGAGATCATAGTTGAAAACTTCCCTAATATGGGAAAGGAAATAGTTAACCAAGTCCAGAAAGCACAGAGAATCCTGTACAGGATAAATGCAAGGAGAGACACGCCAAGATACATATTAATCAAACTGTCAAAAGTTAAATACAAAGAAAACATATTAAAAGCAGCAAGGGAAAAACAACAAATAACACACAAGGGAATCCCCATAAGGTTAACAGATGATCTTTCAGAAGAAACTCTGCAAGCCAGAAGGGACTGGCAGGTCATATTTAAAGTGATAAAGGAGAGAAACCTACAACCAAGATCACTCTACCCAGCAAGGATCTCATTCATATTTGAAGGAGAAATTAAAACCTTTACAGACAAGCAAAAGCTGAGAGAGTTCAGCACCAGCAAACCAGCTTTACAAGAAATGCTAAAGGAACTTCTCCAGGCAAGAAACACAGAGAAGGAAAAGACCTACAACAACAAACCCAAAACAATTAAGAAAATGGGAATAGGAACATACATATCGATAATTACCTTAAATGTAAATGGATTAAATTCTCCCAACAAAAGACACAGACTGCCTGAATGGATACAAAAACAAGACCCATATATATGCTTTATAAAAGAGACCGACTTCAGACCTAGCGACACATACAGACTGAAAGTAAGGGAATGGAAAAAGATATTCCATGCAAAAGGAAGCCAACAGAAAGCTGGAGTAGCAATTCTCATGTCAGACAGTATAGCCTTTAAAACAAAGAGTATTAGGAGAGACAAAGAGGGACACTACAAAATGATCAATGGATCGATCCAAGGAAAGATATAACAATTGTAAAGATTTTTGCACCCAACATAGGAGCACCACAATACATAAGGCAAATACTAACAGCCATAAAAAGGGAAATCGACAGTAACACATTCATAGTAGGGGCCTTTAACACCCCACTTTCACCAATGGACAGATCATCCAAAATGAAAATAAATAAGGAAACACAATTTTTACATGATACATTAAACAAGATGGACTTAATTGATATGTATAGGACACTCCAATCAAAAATAACAGAATACACATTTTTCTCAAGTGTTCATGGAACATTCTCCAGGATAGATCATATCTTGGGTCACAAATCAAGCCTTGGTAAATTTAAGAAAATTGAAATTGTATCAAGTATCTTTTCTTAGCACAACCCTATGACACTAGATATCAATTACAGGAAAAGATCTGTAAAAAATACAAACACATGGAGGCTAAACAATACACTACTTAATAACGAACGGACCACTAAAGAAATCAAAGAGGAAATAAAAAAATACTTAGAAACAAATGACAATGGAGACATGACGATCCAAAACCTATGGGATGCAGCAAAAGCAGTTCTAAGAGAGAAGTTTAGCGATACAATCCTACCTTAAGAAACAGGAAACATCTTGAAGAAACCTCCTAACCTTGCACCTAAAGTAATTAGAGAAAGAAGAACAAAAAAACCCCAAAGCTAGCTGAAGGAAAGAAATCATAAAGATCAGATTACAAATAAATGAAAAAGAAATGAAGGAAACGATAGCAAAGACCAATAAAACTAAAAGCTGGTTCTTTGAGAAGATAAAAAAAATTGATAAACCGTTAGCCAGACTCATCAATAAAACTGGGGAGAGTACTCAGATCAATAGAATTAGAAATGAAAAATGAGAAGTAACAACTGACACTGCAGAAATACAAAAGATCATGAGGGATTACTACAAGCAACTCTATGCCTATAAAATGACCAACCTGGAAGAAATGGACAGATTCTTAGAAATGCACAAACTGCCAAGCCTGAATCAGGAAGAAATAGAAAATATGAACAGACCAATCACAAGCACTGAAATTGAAACTGTGATAAAAAATCTTCCAAAAAACAAAAGCCCAGGAACAGATGGCTTCACAGGCGAATTCTATCAAACATTTAGAGAAGAGCTAACACCTATCCTTCTCAAACTCTTCCAAAATATAGCAGAGGGAGGAACACTCCCAAACACATTCTACAAGGCCACAATCACCCTGATATGAAAACAAGACAAGGATGTCACAAAGAAAGAAAACTACAGGCCAATATCACTGATGAACACAGATGCAAAAATCCTCAACAAAATACTAGCAAACAGAATCGAACAGCACAGTAAAAGGATCATACACCATGATCAACTAGGGTTTATTCCAGGGATGCAAGGAATCTTCAATATATGCGAATCAATCAATGTGATACACCATATTAACAAATTGAAGGAGAAAAACCATATGGTCATCTCAACAGATGCAGAGAAAGCTTTCGACAAAATTCAACACCGATTTATGATAAAAACCCTCCAGAAAGTAGACATAGAGGGAACTTTCCTCAACATAATAAAGGCCATACATGACAAACCCACAGACAACATCGTCCTCAGTGGTGAAAAACTGAAAGCATTTCCACTAAGATGAAGAACAAGACAAGGTTGTTCAGTCTCACCACTCTTATTCAACATAGTTATGGAAGTTTTAGCCACAGCAATCAGAGCAGAAAAGGAAATAAAAGGAATCCATATCAGAAAAGAAGAAGTAAAGCTGTTACTGTTTGCAGATGACATGATACTATACATAGAGAATCCTAAAGATGCTACCAGAAAACTACTAGAGCTAATCAATGAATTTGGTAAAGTAGCAGGATACAAAAGTAATGCACAGAAATCTCTGGCATTCCTATACACTAATGATGAAAAATCTGAAAGTGAAATCAAGAAAACACTCCCATTTACCATTGCAACAAAAAGAATAAAATATCTAGGAATAAACCTACCTAAGGAGACAAAAGACTTGTATGCAGAAAAGTGTAAGACACTGATGAAAGAAATTAAAGATGATACAAATAGACAGAGGAATATACCATGTTCTTGTATTGGAAGAATCAACATTGTGAAAATGACTCTACTACTCAAAGCAATCTACAGATTCAATGCAATCCCTATCAAACTACCACTGGTATTTTTCACAGAACTAGAAGAAAAAATTTCACAATTTGTATGGAAACACAAAAGATCCTGAATAGGCAAAGCAATTTTGAGAACTAAACACGGAGCTGGAGGAATCAGGCTCCCTGTCTTCGGACTATACTACAAAGCTACAGTAATCAAGGCAGTATGGTACTGGCCCCAAAACAGAAAGATAGATCAATGGAACAGGATAGAAAGCCCAGAGATAAACCCATGCACATATGGTCACCTTATCTTTGATAAAGGAGGCAGGAATGTACAGTGGAGAAAGGACAGCCTGTTCAATAAGTGGTGCTGGGAAAACTGAACAGATACATGTAAAAGTATGAGATTAGATCACTCCATAACACCATACACAAAAATAAGCTCAAAATGGATTAAAGACCTAGATGTAAGGCCATAAACTGTCAAAGTCTTAGAGGAAAATATAGGCAGAACACTCTATGACATAAATCACAGCAGGGTCCTTTTTGATCCACCTCCTAGAGAAATGGAGATTAAAAAAATAAACAGATGTGACCTAATGAAACTTCAAAGATTTTTCACAGCAAAGGAAACCGTAAACAAGACCAAAAGACAACCCTCAGAATAGGAGAAAATATTTGCCAATGAAGCAATTGACAAAGGATTAATCTTCAACGTTTACCAGCAACTCATGCGCTCAATAACAAAAAAACAAACAACCCAATCCAAAAATGGGCAGAAGACCTAAACAGACATTTCTCCAAAGAAGATATACAGACTGCCAACAAACACCTGAAAGAATGCTCAACATCAATAATCATTAGAGAAATGCAAATCAAGGCTACAATGAGATACCATCTCATACCAGTCTGAATGGCCATCATCAATAAATCTAGAAACAATAAATGCTGGAGAGGGTGTGGAGAAAAGGGAACACTCCTGCACGGCTGGTGGGTATGTGAATTGGTACAGCCACTATGGAGAACAGTATGGAGGTTCCTTAAAAAACTATAAATAGAACTACCATAAGACACAGCAATCCCACTACTGGGCATATACCCTGAGAAAACCATAATTCAAGAAGAGTCATGTACCAAAATGTTCATTGCAGGTCTATTTACAATAGCCAGGAGATGGAAACAACCTAAATTTCCATTATTGGACGAATTGATAAAGAAGATGTGGCACATATATACAATGGAAAATTACTCTGCCATAAGAAGAAACGAAATTGTGCTATTTGTAATGAGGTGGATGGACCTAGAGTCTGTCATACAGAGTGAAGTAAGTCAGAAAGAGAAAACAAATACTGTATGCTAACACATATGTATGGAATTTAAGAAAAAAAATGTCATGAAGGACCTAGAGATAAGATAGGAATAAAGACACAGACCTACTAGAGAATGGACTTAAGGATGTGGGGAGGGGGATGGATAAGCTGTGACAAAGTGAGACAGTGGCATGGACATATATACACTACCAACGTAAAACATATAGCTAGTGGGAAGCAGCCGCATAGCACAGGGAGATCAGCTCAGTGATTTGTGACCACATAGAGGGGTGGGATAGGGAGGGTGGGAGGGAGGGAATCGCTAGAGGGCAGAGATATGGGAACATATGTATATGTATAACTGATTCACTTTGTTATAAAGCAGAAACTAACACACCATTGTAAAGCAATTATACCCCAATAAAGATGTTAAAAATAAAAGTCACAAAAGTGTGGGGATCTTACAATGACTGGCTCCCCCAGGAGTTTTGAACTCTCAAATTTGTCCACAGTGAGCCTCAAGCAATTCATTAAGTATATTTCAGGTTTCTCTACCCCAGCACTGTTTCCCATGGAGGTTTATGATTATGATTTTCTGTATTGGTGAATTGTGATTCTCTGTATCTGCCTGTCTTTCTTTCCAATTTTAGTGTCAGCAGTTTTCCCAGTCCTCACTTCTCTGATGAATCTAAGAAGAGTTTTTGATTTTTCACTTTTCAGCTTTTTACCTGTTGTTGGGACAGAATAATGACTTCCAAGCTCCTTACCAGCTTGACTAGAAAGGGGAAATCCTGGATCTCATACGTGGAATCTAAAGAATAAAACAGAGGGATCTGCGAAGATAATGGAGAAGAAAGAACCCTGAGCTCACCTCCTCCCATGAGCACACCAAAGTCACAACTATCCTCAGGATGACCATTGATGAAAAAGACTGGATGCTACTAGAAAAGATCTATAACTGAAGACATAAAGAAGGGGGCTTCCCTGGTGGCGCTGTGGTTGAGAATCTGCCTGCTAATGCACGGGACACGGATTCGAGCCTGGTCCCACATGCCGCGGAGCAACTAGGCCCCTGAGCCATAACTACTGAGCCTGCACATCTGGAGCCTGTGCTCCACAACAAGCGAGGCTGCTATAGTGAGAGGCTCGCACACCGCGATGAAGAGTGGCCCCCGCTTGCCACAACTAGAGAAAGCCCACACACAGAAACGAAGACCCAACACAGCAAAAAATAAAAAATAAATAAATTTAAAAAAAAAAAGAAAGAGAGAGAGGTTGAGGTATCTATCAAAAAAAAAAAAAAGACATAAAGAAGGAACTACAATGACAGGTAGGAGCTGTGGATTCATGATATAATCAAGTCCCATACCCCTGGGAGGGTGACCCACAAACTGGAGAATAATGATATGGCAGAGGTTCTTCAACGGGTGTGAGAGTTCTGAGCCCTCCTTAGAGCTCCCCAGCCTTCGGGTCCTGCACCAGGAAGATGAGCCCCTAGAGCGTTTGGCTTTGAACTCCAGCGGGGTTTAATTTTAGGAATCCCAAAGGACTGGGGGAAATAGACTTTACTCTTAAAGGGCGCACACAAAATCTCATGTTCACCAGGACCAAGGGCAAAAGCAGTGATTTTATAGGAGCCTGGGCCAGACCTACCTGCTGTTCTTGGAGTCTTCCAGAGAGGTAGGGGGAAGATGTGTCTCACTCTGGGAACATAGACATTGGCAGCAGCCATATTTGGGAGCTTTCCATCACATGTACAATAGTGCTAGTAGGTGCCATCATGGGATCCTCGCTCTAGCTCATTAGCACAAAGACCTGGCCCCACCCAACAGCCTATAAGCACCAGTGCTGGGATGCCTCAGGCCAAACAACTAACTGGGCAAGGACAAAAGCCTCACCCATCAGCAGATAGGCTGCTTAAAGAATTCCTGAGCCCGCAGGTGACCTTAGACACATCTCTTCCCACCAGAGGGCCAAGACCAAGCTTCACTCACCAGTGGGCAGGCACAGGAATCCTGCACTACCCTCTAGACCAGCCTCACCCACTAGGGAGCAGACACCAGATGCAAGAAAACCACAAATCTGTAGCCTGTGGACCCAGATTACCCACAGCTGTCCAGACTCTACCCTGAGACCAGCTAGGCCCTGGCTTTGCAAACTAGCAGGCCAACACAAGTTTGAGGACACCCTGGGCCCCATGTCCAACTGTGTCAGGAACTGGCCTCACCCCACCAGTGATCTGACACCAGCTCTGAGATCCCTGAGCCCTGCAGGCACACTCTAGTAAACACTCAG
>NW_006791331.1:1256171-1265237 GCF_000442215.2 Lipotes vexillifer | reverse complement strand
TCCTGCTGATTGTTACACTTGACAGGATGCTTTGTTATAGCACATACTATGTATTTCAAATGGACAAAAAATTGGTATTATCTACATTATTTTAAGATAAATTGCCTTTGAATGAGAGCTTCCTTTCCAGTACTTTGAGGTCTACAAAGCGTATCTATAAAAAATCACCATTGTGGAAAATAGAGACTGAGTGGGGGACTACCCTGGCGGTCCAGTGGTTAAGACTGCCTTCCAATGAAGGGGGTGAGGGTTCAATCCCCGGTCAGGGAGCTAAGAGCCCACATGCCTCGCAGCCAAAAAACCAGAACATAAAACAGAAGCAGTATTGTTACAAATTCAATAAAGACTTTAAAAATGGTCCATATCAAAAAAAAATCTTAAAAAAAGACTGAGGGGGTGCTTCCTTGGCAGCACAGTGGTTGGGAGTCCGCCTGCCGATGCGGGGAATGCGGGTTCGTGCCCCGGTCCGGGAGGATCCCGCATGCCACGGAGCGGCTGGGCCCGTGGGCCATGGCTGCTGGGCCTGCATGTCCGGAGACTGTGCTCCGCGGCAGGGGAGGCCACAGCAATGAGGGGCCCGCGTACCGCAAAAAAAAAAAAAAAAAAGACTGAGGGGGAGAGGCTGTGGTTTTTCTTTTTGATTAGTTGCTGTAACACTGTCCTTCAGGTGGCTGAGGAATTATCATATTTTCTTTAGACATCGTTAAACTCTTAGACATCAATAAAGCTCTTGCAAGACAACTTTTATGCTATAGGAATTCTGCCATTTTGCTAGCACCGACATGGCTTTTCAGCTCACAACTCCATTAGAACTATTAACTACATTCATACTATTTTTGTTATAAATATTCCAAAGTGGTGTGATTCTGAGTATTTAGGTCCACATTCTGTTTTAAGGCTGTATATCCATTTTTCATAAAGAGTGACTATCCCTTTCTATCTTGTGTCATGTCTTCATCATTTTCTAGACTCCAGCTAACTGTGCAATCTCCTCCTCCTTTCTGGCTTTCTTCATGTTCTAACAGTCAGAAATTTAAGGAGACTTTTACTCCTCTGGAGTGAAATTGCCTGGGTTCAAGCCCTCTTTACCACTCACATTGCTGTGTGACTTCAGGTAAGAGACTTGAATCTTTCCTGGCCTCAGTTTTTCCATCTGAAAAAGAGGAGGAAAATATCAACTTCATAGGGTTTCTGTGAAGATTAAATTCTTTGGTAAACTTTAGCACAGGGAGGAAGAGAGGACACTAGAAGAGGCAACGTTTACCAGGCTATTATATCCAGCTTTTAATCCTCACAACTTCTCAATGCAGCAACTCCTAGTAATATCCTCTTTATAGAGATAAAAACCCTTGAAACTTTAAGCTAATGGGTGGAGGAGTGCATATTAAAACACAAGCCTCTTATCTGTGATGCTCACAAATGTCTGCTACTTGCAGATTCCTCAGTTCTTGGAGCGATTTCTTACAAGCAAAATTGACAAAGTAAATTCCTGTACATTGAGTCCTTTGGCCTGGACTCCCCAGTTTTTTTCTTGCTACTTCATAGGGATACTCGTAAGTATAACAAGCTTTTGGTTTCCTTCAGATGCATAGCAGTGAAGAACACAATGACTAATAGTATAATTTGGGACCATTGCCATGATTCATGCTAAAGTATACATAGTTTTACCCACCATTTGCATCAGTACAATTCCAATACATTTGAAATGGCAAATGACATCTTAGTATTATTATGAAAATAGCATTGACCCTATGGGCTCCCTGAATATGACTTAAGTACCCCCAGGGGTTCACAGAACACACTTTGAGAACCACTGACTAAGCAGCCACCTAAAGACATGCATGAATTTCAACTATATTCCACAAGATGGTGCTATAGTAATGCACATCAGTAATTAAATGTTGGGTCAAGACTGATTTTAAAAATTTGGTTGGTTTCAGAAACCAATGTCACTAAAATGTATATACTAAGAAAGTTGCCTTAAGTGGGCTCTTGGAGTACCAGGTCTAATTATCTGAGCCCTCACCTCCAGCACATACCCTTGTTCCCTGAATACTGCTTTGCACATAGTTATATTCCATATAAACCCTTTCCTCAGGGGCACATGAACACCTCATGTTAATTTGGATGGTCATATGTTGCAATCATGGACTCTCGAAACCTTATCAAATTTAATGCTTTTTCTTTAAGAATATTTTACCTCCTTCCAAATAACCTTCCACCTTTGTTTTTACAAACCATACACCCTGGAATTACATGTAACTTTCTTGGAGATGAGATCTTTAAGTTCTGTGGTTCTAAAGCTGTATTTTCAGCAGGGGAGGAGCACAAATCCTTTTGTGACTTTGACAAAAGCTGTGGACCTTCTTCCCAGAAAAAAATGTACATATATGTACATGAAACTTTGCATACAATTTGAAAGAGCTTAGATATGCCCTGAAGCCACGACTCATGTTAAGAACTGCTTTAGTGGTAGAAACTCTTGCCAAGTCCCATCTAACTTTCAGTTTAGGTAAAAGAGAAGTCTGTATTACACAAAAGAGATCTGGAGTCTATATGTCCTCTTGTTGTTTTGCTATTATTAAGAACTTTGTATGCTATAGTGTTTTCATCCTTTAAAAATCCCATGCTTCTAGTTGATAAAGAGAAAAATTTAATATGCCCACCAGGATTTTGAAATGGCTTTTTGACAAGGGGTCATTGCTCTCCATGTTAAGGATTATGTCCTATCTTTTTCATATACACCACTAGCCAAGAACATTTTGCCAGACTTTATTTTTGTATTCTATATTACAAAGCAATAGGATCCATTTTATTTTTCAGATGTAAAATTATAATATTTAATGACGTTTATTATCAAATTATTGGCAACCTACACTACCCTCAGGGCCTTTGACACTTTCTGAGAGGCTTACTGTCTGAAATTTCTCCTTTAAACATTTATTCATTCAATTCTTGAAGACTTTTCTTTGGAATTCCCTATTAAATGGTGAATTACCCAAGGAAAAGTACATGTTAAGCTGGTGGTTTAAGGTACATTCTGTGGATTCTTGGGTCTCATAAAAATGATCTAGAAAGCCTAAAAAGGTTTTGCTTTTTTTAAAAAAATTCTTTATTGGAGTATAATTGTTTTACAATGGTGTGTTAGTTTCTGAATTATAACAAAGTGAATCAGCTATACATATACATATATCCCCATATCGACTCCCTCTTGCATCTCCCGCCAACCCTCCCTATCCCAACCCTATAGGTGGTCACAGGGCACCGAGCTGATCTCCCTGTGCTATGTGGCTGCGCCCACTGGCTATTTTTTTTTTTTTTTTTTGTGGTATGCGGGCCTCTCACCGTTGTGGCCTCTCCCGTTGTGGAGCACAGGCTCCAAACGCGCAGGCCCAGTGGCCATGGCTCACGGGCCCAGCCGCTCCACGGCACGCGGGATCCTGCCGGACCGGGGCATGAACCTGTGGCCCCTGCATCGGCAGGCGGACCCTCAACCACTGTGCCACCAAGGAAGCCCCCCACTAGCTATTTTACATTTGTAGTATTTATTAGTCCATGACACTCTCTCACTTCGTCCCAGCTTCCCCTTCCCCCTCCCTGTGTCCTCAAGTCCATTCTCTACATCTGCCTCTTTATTCCAGTCTTGCCCCTAGGTTCTTCATAACTTTTTTATTTTTAGATTCCATATATATGTGTTAGCATACGGTATTTGTTTTTCTCTTTCTGACTTACCTCACTCTGTATGACAGACTCTAGGTCCATCCACCTCACTACAAATAACTCAATTTTGTTTCTTTTTATGGATGAGTAATATTCCATTGTATGTATGTGTCACACCTTCTTTATCCATTCATCTGTCGATGGACACTTAGGTTGCTTCCATGTCCTAGCTATTGTAAATAGAGCTGTAATGACCATTTTGGTGCATGACACTTCTTGAATTATGGTTTTCTCAGGGTATATGCCCAGTAGTGGGATTGCTGGGTCATATGGTAGTTCTATTTCTAATTTTTTAAGGAACCTCCATACTGTTCTCCATAATGGCTGTACCAATTTACATTCCCACCAACAGTGCAAGAGGGTTCCCTTTCACCACACCCTCTCCAGCTTTATTGTTTGTAGATTTTTTGATGATGGCCATTCTTATTTGTGTGAGGTGACACCTCGTTGCAGTTTTAATTTGCATTTGTCTAAGGATTAGTGATGTGGAGCATCCATTCATGTGTTTGTGAGCAATCTGTATATCTTCTTTGGAGAAATGTCTATATAGGTCTTCTGACCATTTTTGGATTGGGTTGTTTGTTTTTTTGATATTGAGCTTCATGAGCTGCTTGTAAATTTTGGAGATTACTCATTTGTCTCTTGCTTCATTTGCAAATATTTTCTCCCATTCTGAGGGCTGTCTTTTTGTCTTCTTTACAGTTTCCTTTGCTGTGCAAAAGATATTAGTTTTCATTAGGTCCTGTTTTTTTATGTTTTTATTTCCATTCTCTAGGATGTGGATCAAAAAGGATCTTGCTGTGATCTATGTCATGGAGAGTTCTGCCTATGTTTTCCTCTAAGAGTTTTATACTGTCTGGCCTTACATTTAGGTCTTTAATCCATTTTAAGTTTATTTTTGTGTATGGTGTTGGGGAGTGTTCTAATTTCATTCTCTTAGATGTAGCTGTCCAGTTTTCCCAGCACCACTTATTTTATTTATTTATTTATTTATTTTTTTGCAGTACTCGGGCCTCTCACTTCTGTGGCCTCTCCCGTTGCGGAGCACAGGCTCTGGACGCGCAGGCCCAGCGGCCATGGCTCACAGGCCCAGCCGCTCCGCGGCACGTGGGATCCTCCCAGACCGGGGCACGAACCCGTGTCCCCTGCACCGGCAGGCGGACTCTCAACCACTGTGCCACCAGGGAAGCCCCAGCACCACTTATTGAAGAGGCTGTCTTTTCTCCATTGTATATTCTTGCCTCCTTTATCAAAGATAAGATGACCATATATGTGTGGGTTTATCTCTCGGTTTTCTGTTCTGTTCCATTGATCTATATTTCTGTTTCTGTGCCAGTACCATACTGTCTTGATTACTGTAGCTTTGTAGTATAGTCTGAAGTCAGGGAGTCTGATTCCTCCAGCCCCGTTTTTCTTTCTCAAGATTGTTTTTGTTATTAGGGGTCTTCTGTTTTTCATGCAAATTGTGAATTTTTTTGCCCTAGCTCTGTGAAAAATTCCATTGGTAGTTTGATAGGGATTGCATTGAATCTGTAGATTTCTTTGAGAAGTATTGTCAGTTTCTCAATGTTGATTCTTCCAATCCAAGAACATGGTATAGCTCTCTATCACTTTGTATCATCCTAAAATTCCTTCATCACTGTCTTATTGTTTTCTGCATACAGGTCTTTGGTCTCCTTAGGTAGATTTATTCCTAGGTATTTTATTCTTTTTGTTGAAATGGTAAATGGGAGTGTTTCATTAATTTCTCTTTCAGATTTTTCATCTTTAGTGTATAAGAATGCAAGACATTTCTGTGCATTCATTTTGTATCCTGCTACTTTACCAAATTCATTGAATAGCTCTAGTAGTGTTCTGGTAGAATCTTTAGGATGTATAGCATCATGTCATCTGCAAACAGTGACAGTTTTACTTCTTGTTTTCATATTTGGATTGTTTTTATTTCTTTTTCTTCTCTGATTTCTGTGGCTGAACCTTCCACAATTATGCTGATTAATAGTGGTGAGAGTGGGCAACCTTGTCTTGTTTCTGGTATTAGTGGATATGGTTTCAGTTTTTCACCATTCAGAACACTGTTGGCTGTGGGTTTGTCATATATGGCCTTTATTATGTTGACGAAAATTCCCTCTATGCCTACTTTCTGGAGGGCTTTTTGAATAAATGGGTGTTGAATATTGTCAAAAACTTTTTCTGCATCTTTTGAGAAGATCATATGTTTTTTCTCCTTCAGTTTTTTAATATGGTTTTATCATATTGATTTGTATATAGTGAAGATTCCTTGCATTCATGGGATAAACCCCATGTGATCATGGTGTATGATCATTTTAAAGTGCTGTTGGATTCTGTTTGCTAGTATTTTGTTGAGGATTTTAACATCTATGTTTATCAGTGATATTGGCCTGTAGTTTTCTTTCTTTGTGACATCTTTGTCTGGTTTTAGTATCAGGGTGATGGTGGCCTCTTAGAATGAGTTTGGGAGTGTTTCTCCCTCTGATACATGTTGGAAGAGTTTGAGAAGGATAGGTGTTAGCTCTTTTCTAAATGTTTGATAGAATTCGCCTGTGAAGCCATCTGGTGCTGGGCTTTTGTTTCTTGGAAGATTTTAATCACCGTTTCAGTTTCAGTGCTTGTGATTGGTCTGTTCATATTTTCCATTTCTCCCTGGTTTAGTCTCTGAAGGTTTTGCTTTTCTAATAATTTGCCCATTTCTTCCATGTTGTCCATTTTATTGGCCTGTATGTGCTTGTAGTAATCTCTCATGATCTTTAGTATTTCTGCAGTGTCAGTTGTTATTTCCTTTTCATTTCTAATTCTATTGATTTGAGTCTTCTCCCTTTTGTTTTTTTTGATGAGTCTGGCTAATGGTTTGTCAATTTTGTTTATCTTCTCAAAGAGCCAGCTTTTAGTTTTTTTGATCTTTGCTATCCTTTCCTTCATTTATTTTTCATTTAGTTATGATCTGATCTTTATGATTTCTTTCCTTCTGCTAACTTTGGGGTTTTTTTGTTCTTTCTCTAATTGTTTTTGGTGTAAGGTTAGGTTGTTTATTTGAGATGTTTCTTGTTTCTTGAGGTAGGATTGTATTGCTATAAACTTCCCCTTAGAACTGCTTTTGCTTCATCCCATATATTTTGGCTGATTGTGCTGTCATTGTCATTTGGTCCTAAGTATTTTTTGATTTCCTCTTTGATATTTTCAGTGATTTTTTGGTTATTTCGTAGTGTATTGTTTAGGTTCCCTGTGTTTTTATTTTTTACAGATTTTTCCTGCAATTGATATCTAGTCTCACAGCGCTGTGGTCGGAAAAGATACTTGATTTGATTTCAAGTTTCTTATATTAATGAGGCTTGATTTGTGAAACAAGATATTATCTCTCCTGGAGAATGTTCCATGAGCACTAGAAAAAAACATATTCTGTTGTTTTCGGATGGAATGTCCTATAAATATCAATGAAGTCCATCCTGTTTAATGTATCATTTAAAGCTTGTGTTTCCTTATTTATTTTCATTTTGGATGATCTTTCCATTTGTGAAAATGGGATGTTGAAGTCCCCTACTATGATTGTGTTACTGTTGATTTCCCCTTTTATCACTGTTAGCATTTTTCTTATGTAATGAGGTGCTTCTGTGTTGTGTGCATAAATATTTACAATTGTTATATCTTCTTCTTGGTTTGATCCCTTGATCATTATGTAGTGTCCTTCTTTGTCTCTTGTAATAGTGTTTATTTTAAAGTTTAGTTTATCTGATATGAGTATTGCTACTCCAGCCCTCTTTTGATTTCTTTGACATTGAATATCTTTTTCCATCCCCTCACTCTCAGTCGGTGTGTGACCCTAGGTTTGAAGTGAGTCTCATCTAGACAGCATATATACGCATCTTGTTTTTGTGTCCATTCAGCCAGTCTATGTCTATTGGTGGGAGCATTTAATCGATTTACATTTAGTTTTTATTTTTTAAATTTTTTTATTATTATTATTTTTTTGGTACGTGGGCCTCTCACTGTTGTGGTCTCTCCTGTTGCGGAGCACAGGCTCCGGACGCACAGGCTCAGTGGCCATGGCTCACGGGCCCAGCCACTCCGCAGCATGTGGGATCCTCCCAGACTGGGGCACGAACCCGTGTCTACTGCATTGGCAGGTGGACTCTCAACCATTGCACCACCAGGGAAGCCCCAATCGATTTACATTTAAGGTAATTATCAATACGTATGTTCCTATTACCATTTTCATAATTGTTATGGATTTGTTTTTGTAGGTCTTCCCTTGTGTTTCCTGCCCAAAGAAGTTCCTTTAGCATTTGTTGTAAAGCTGGTTTTGTGGTGCTGAATTCTCTTAGCTTTTGTTTGTCTGTAAAGGTTTTAATTTCTCCGTTGAATGTGAATGAGATCCTTGCGGGGTAGAGTAATCTTGGTTGTAGGTTTTTCCCTTTTGTCACTTTAAATATGTCCTGCCACTCCCTTCTGGCTTGCAGAGGTTTTGCTGGAAGGTCAGCTGTTACTGTTATGTGGATTCCCTGTGTGTTATTTGTTGTTTTTCCCTTGTTGCTTTTAATATTTTTTCTTTGTATTTAATTTTTGATAGTTTGATTAATATGTGTCTTGGCGTGTTTCTCCTTGGAATTTTCCTGTATGGACTCTCTGCACTTCCTGTCCTTGATTGACTATTTCCTTTCTTATATTAGGGAAGTTTTCAACTCTAATCTCTTCAAACATTTTCTCAGTCCTTTTCTTTTTCTCTTCTTCTTCTGGGTCCCCTATAATTCGAATACTGGTGTGTTTAATGTTGTCTCAGAGGTCTCTGAGACTGTCCTCAATTCTTTTCATTATTTTCTCTTTGTTCTGCACTGTGGTAGTTGTTTCCACTATTTTATCTTCCAGGTCACTTATTCGTTCTTCTGCCTCAGTTATTCTGCTATTGATTCCTTCTAGAGAATTTTTAATTTCATTTACTGTGGTTTTCATCATTGATTGTTTCCTGTTTAGTTCTTCTAGGTCCTTGTTAAATTTCCTTGTTTTTTCTCCATTCTATTTCCAAGATTTTGTATCAACTTAACTATCATTACTCTGAATTATTTTTCAGGTACACTGCCTGTTTCCTTCTCATTTGTTTGGTCTGGTGGGTTTTTACCTTGCTCCTTCATCTGCTGCATAATTCTCTGTCTTCTCATTTTGCTTAACTTGCTGTGTTTGGGGTTTCCTTTTCGCAGGCTGCATATTCATTATTCCTGTTGTTTTTAGTGTCTGCCGCCAGTGGGTAATGTTGTTTCAGTGGGTTTTGTAGGCTTCCTGGTTGAAGGGACTGGTGCCTCTGCTCTGGTGGATGAAGCTGGATCTTGTCTTTCTGTT